>NC_059116.1:1382500-1660000 GCF_020740685.1 Jaculus jaculus | reverse complement strand
TTACTCTCTATAAGACATCCTTCCCTGAGAGTTTCACTGACATAATAAACAAAGATGTAAGACACAGCTCTTCAAGCCCAAAGGGCACAGATTAGTTTTATGGTAGGTACAGTTTCAACCAGGGTCCTCCCACCCTCTGGATGGCTTTTCCCAGTGAAATGGCAGGTATTTTCTCTCAGGAGAGAACTCTGTTTGTAATTATTCGCACTACATATTTTGCTTAGACTTCCACAAATACTCCATGAGGCCTTACGTACAAAAATTTCTTCTCCACTTTCTTCCTTACATTCCAAAAGCAAAGGAACGGCCCATAAATGGAAAAAAAAAATACATAAACTGTGCTGCAGTTTTTTTTTGTTTTTGTTTTTTTTAATTTGCTCTACAGGCAGAGCAGGTGCTGACATGTGAAACCCTCTGGAGGAATTTTCTCCGGTAGAACAAATCAGTGCGAACCTCAAGTGAAGCTGGCTTTGTGTGGAATGTTGTTCAAAGCAACGACTATGGACAGAAGATACATAAATGATTATTCCCCAAAAAAGACAAAAAGAAAGAAAGAAAGAAAGAAAGAAAGAAAGAAAGAAAGAAAGAAAGAAAGAAAGAAAGGCCCGTATACTGTCACTTTAAGGAAAAATAAACTAAAATATGAACCACCAAAAACCCTGCCATTTCCAGCCTGGGCTTGATTAATGATTTTTCTATCTAATAAAAGGTTCACAAACCATCTGTTTTTCTCCCTAATGCCTTGCCCAAAGGTTTTTCGTTCCTATTTCAGGCTCGGGGCCAACTGACATTCCACTCTTTTTTTTTTCCCAGCCTTGTAAACAAACCCTTCTCTCTTTTTAATCTTCCAGGGCTGTTTCCTACTCATCGTTATGCATATTCATTGCGAGTAAACATTTTTAGTGTCTACACTTAATCTCTTCCACTGGCAATTACCGTTCTCTGCTGTTTTGTAATGCAGAAGGGCCAACGCTTTCCGTTCTAATAACAGCTGGGCCGCAGATGGGGCCTGCAGTCATTGTAGAAAATAAAAATTTACAAGATGCCAGTGGAATTTATTTCTGTTTTATAGAGTCACAGGAGGAACCTTTCTCTTATCCGCCTTCAGTGAAATCTGCAGGCACAAGGCAAGCTTTTGACATTTAATCAAAGGGGGGTTCAGGTAGGGTCTGGAACAAGGCAGGGAAGAAGGCAGGTGGATCGTATTAGGCAATGCCATGGTTAATTTATTTAGAAGTGATTGGCTTAGATGTGCACAGCCAATATTTGACATCGTGTATATATCTTGTTTAGCATCCTGCCTCTAAATTGTTACCACTGGAGAGACAGTGAGCTGTCACTGTGGACCGAACCAGGTGTTTGGTCGGGTTGCTACTTAGAGGTGCCGGTGGAGACGGCTGTACCCATCCAAGAGGAAGTGCTGTGTGGGGCTTCTAGAACTTGCTTCCTGTTCACTCCACGCACCATTCTCTCACCACTGTAAGGGTTTCTTCAACTGGACTCCAGAATGTGAGAATGGGCTTTTGAATACGGGCTATAACCTTTAATTTAACAATGTGGTTTAATTGGAAATTTTCTGTTCTATGACTCGAGTATGCGAAAACGGATTTATCTGAAAGGCTTAAATTTCTGATGTGCATTGTAACGCCCATCCGGAGTGGTATTAGAACCATGCCGGGACACACTGAGCAGCACGCGTGCGGTGGTTAAGACTTAACTATGACTCCCTAAATGAAAAATAAATTGTCACAGGCACACATAAAACTACAACTCAATTCAAAGGCTGCGCTGTTTCTGGAACTGTTCACGACGGTGCTTGAACCTGGGCTGCTAGATCCCCCACTCTATACCCTTCCCTTACCCCAAACCTCTCCCCCAAAAGTAGGAAAGGAATCCACAGAAACCACCCAAGCAAACCCCATAATTAAGTCCATAAAGGAACATGGCTTCGGGTCCAGGTGAGGCTGGTGCCAAAGGTGCTTGCGCTTGTACATCAGGGCCTCTTCTGCCACACACCTTCATCTGGTTGCCTAGCAACCAGGAGAGACCCACTGAGCATGCTCACCAAGAAGCCTAATTGCTATCACAATTTACTTTTTTTTTTTTTTTTAAGCCCATTAACCAAAACAGGATGTGTTCCTTTTTGAAGGACAAGTAAGGTAAATTTGAAAGGCAAGAAGATATATTTTGATACCAAAACAAGTCATTAAATACCAATGCCAGGCGTATATGAAAGCACACATAACAAATACCAAAATTGAAAAATGGCATTTAGTATAATTCCCACTGACTCACATTTTTATATATTCATTCTTTTATTCTCTTATCTTTTCTGAATATGTATTTTGTAAGAGTAATTGAGTAAGGGGAAATGGAATTTTATATGACACAATTAAATACATTAAGAAGTCTTATTAAAGAATTTAAATTGATTTATACATTACATAGCATATCTTTCACCCATGCCCTTCCTTCCTTCTCTCCTTTTCTCCTTCTTTATTTTTTCTTTTTCTTTTTAACTTTCTAATGTCCCCAAGTGAAAAAGAACTATGATTTTTCCCCTTAATCTTTTCACTATGGACAAAAAATAATTTTGTATATGTCAGAGAGGAAGGCACTTTTTCCAAGCTCTAAAGCAAATGATACATTTATATTACCTCATCTTATCTCTCAAATTATTAAAATATCAAGGTTACATGATTTTTCATAATGTCTATATTTATAGATAAAACAAAATATGACCAGAACATTATCTATTTGACTAGTTATTTTTTACTAAATAGAATGCCTTTTAGATGAAATTTTATGTAGAATTCGCATTTACATTTCCAGGGTTTTCCTTTATATTTTTCTCAAAATTTCTAAGTTATGCTTTCAAAAAATAACTCCACTTTTTAACTGAGTATATTTTAAATGTAACTTTATATTTGCATAGATATAAATATTCTATAAGAAGACCTTTTTTTTTTTTTTTCTAATTCCATGACCTTGTCTCATGTCCAGTTAGTTTCTGGAACCAAATGTATCCAGCTTATGTATACTGAATTGCTTTTATACTCAGAAAAATGCTTGAGGTAAAGCGTCCCCATTCCCCTTGAGGAAGACAGCAGGGAATGGAGGTGAAACAGGCTCAGGGGCATGTGCTTATCCAGACCTTAGATATACTACAGGTCTGATCACCTGTCTCAGCTCCCCTCTCTCTCCAACCATAACTTATATTTTTTTTCTTTCAATGCCCAAGGCATTCTGGGTAGAAAGTGTGCTGGCAGTGCTACTGGCACCAATGGCAGAAGCACAAAGAGGAGCTAGCTCTCTGTTCAATAGCAGCGTGTGTGTGTGTGTGTGTGGTGTGCATGTGTGCGTGTTCCCAAGCTACAGTAATTTGTGTTCATGCATGAGCCCATACTTTTACCATTCCCACAGAGACGACAGCACAGGGAGCAAATTTGAGACCATGAACCATATTTTCTGATGTCCTAGCATTAGTTAGAATTCTGAAACCATCCTGTATACAAAATTTATAAAATTGACTATTATATTTTATTATGATTAACCTTACTGTGCATCGAAGCAGGTCAACCAGTGGGGTGAACAAGGGTGATTGGTGTAGTTGGCGGGACTGGGGATGTGGTGATTATGATGACATAGCTAGTAAAATGGCACTTGATTTCTTTTTCATTCCTTTCCAGAAAAACTACTAACAAAAAGAAAAGATAAGTACATACTCATATATACACAATATGTGTATGTTTTTACTTTCATGGCTGGCAATATCCAAGTTCCATTTATATAGTTTCACATATGTTCTTTAATATGTGAATATATGCTCCTTCAAGAAAATCTTTCTTCAATTTCATTCATGTTGACAGTCCTGTTTTTACTCTCTTCTCTCTTCCTATCCTCTGTCTCACTGATTCCTTTCTCATACACATACATAGGAGGAGACATGTGCACACAGACACACAGAATCTGAAACAGTATTAATCATTGGTGTTACAAACCTTCTAAAATGTTTTGAGAGGAAATTAACTTTTAATTTCTGTTTTATCCCAAACCTAAACCAGGTGGCTGGCTTAAGGGACTCTATTCTCCCATCCACTGCTTGTCGTGACCAGCTCACCACTGCTCTAGCTAAATCTCAGCATTGACATGGAATATGAACATTTGAGAACAGAGAGCGATGAGAGCCTGTATGAATAGAAAGGATGGCAGCAAGTGTTTGGTCTTTTTCTCTCTCTCCTATCAAAGTAGGATCAGAATCGATTGCTTTTTCTTACTGTGGTTATTTTCCTCACTTGGTATATCAATGTTTTCAACTTTTTTTAAACCTGAATCTCTAGAAATCCTGTAGAGTATATCAAATATTCAAGCAGAACATCTTTACATTTTCACATAGTCAGTTCAATTCTTTCTTTTACATGTAAGGCTTTTTTACACATTTTCACAAGCATATCGTTTCCTTTTCATTCTCTGCTTCCTTACCCTCTTGCTTCCTCCCAATTCCATTCTCTGGCTATATTTTAAGTATTTATTTATATTCTGTACTTCAAAAAATCTATTGATTTCAATTTTTAAAACTTTCTATAATACAGCCATTTTTTAAATTTATATACAGCCTGGCATTTTGGCCTTTGATGTAACAAAAATGGTAAGCTGCATTTAGATACCCAAAGCCTAAGAAAAAATTATTAGTTTGTAATATATACTATTTTCTTCTCTTAGCTATAAAACAAAACTATTTCCTCATCATGTTCTCTACAAATAGTAGACCTATTAAAAAGATGTTAAATGATAAAACTTCTAAGTATCTATTTCAGACTGTCTGAAACCATATTAAATATTGGATTCCATACTTTTGGATGCTTTCAAAGTCTCCAAGAACTGCAAAGCAGCACCCCATATCAAGGAATATATTCCTTAATACATTCCTAAGGTTCTGAGGAACACATATTCATAGAAACCAAACAATACCCTCAAAATGGCAATTGTTTCTTTTTATTGAAAAGAGGAACATATATACATGCTAACTGGTTTGTCATAATTGAAATTCTTTTTAGAATATGGAGTGGAAGTAATAACTATGAGTACAGGCACCAGAAGCCGAGATCTAAGAATCTCCTACAGACTTGATGGATAACAGATATGTCAAAGACTTTGATTAAAAACTGTATAGTTTTCTTCTACAAAATAAACATTTGTATGCAAATTTCATTTAAACAGACAAAGAAGTGCTTAAATTGGGTGAGAATTAGATGTTTTATTATAGGTTTGAAGGCTGCTATAGAAATGGTTACTAGATGGGGTTGGATTTTTTAGCGGAATAAACATCACAAAATACTTTAATAATGCATACCTAATGTTTATTTTCTTATTAGTAATTGTCATGGAACCAGAACTCTTTGCCAGCCTATCCAACTGCACCTGTTACGAGTTATTTCCAAGAGACTCACATACGAATTTTGCCTGAGTGCACTGGGTGTATTTCCCGTTGTTTTGATTGTATAGTCAGGCACAAGCAGCCTGCATTCAAATAAGATGGCACACTTTATTCAAAGAGGAAAGTGATGTCCTTGGAACTTCAACCTTAATGAAACACTTTTTAAAAAGAACACACTGATTGGAACGGGAAGAGATCCAAGCGGGTGGGTGTTGGGTAGAGAAGAAAGGGAAATAGATTTGATCGGCAAACTAAGATCATAGCATCTCCAGTGACTTTGGAAAAAAAAATCTGTGTGAAGTCATTAGAAATGCACAGTGTTAATCTTTTGGTGTGGACATGGGTGCATAGAACAAGAAAATGTTGTCCTCCAAGCTGAGTTAGAATTAATTCTATTTATTCCCTCTAGTCTTGAGCTTCAAAATTGCTTAAATGAATCGTTGAAGTTCCTCTAACTAATTTTGGCAGAAGTAACATTGCTAGCTGTTTGATTTGGCCATCAAAATGAACCAGTGTCTTCGGACATCTGTACTATAGAGACACCCTTATGCTAAAGCCTAACTCCAGCGCTCCCCTTACAAAAATAGCACATTTCCGTTCATGCAGCACGGTGATTAGACTTTCCCAACACAACTCATACTTTTTAAAAGGCGCGTCAGAATTTTAAAGTGCATTAGATAAAGGGCATTGGCACATTAATACAGCTCTCTTTGAGGAAAGATGTTGCATAATTTCTCCTGAACCACCACACAGACCTTCAATAAAGAAAGTTCTCAAGGGAGGGAAAACATATACCCATTCTTGTCTTCTCAGTGTTGAAAGTGGTGTCCTTGAAGGTATATTGTTTGTTACAGACTTAAGTAGCAGCAAAAGTCCCCTAGGGACTGTTTGTTGTTCAGTTAACTTATTTTCAATATTATTTTTCTATATCTGCTTACCTAGGGGGCAGGGGATACACAGGCTAGTCTACCCTGTGGTGAGCCTTTTTTTTTTTTTAGATAAATGTTACTTTGTTCTATATTAAAATGCTCAATTATAACAAACAAATGACTTTCTGTATTAAGGGGATCATGGTATCCTAAACATGCTGGAAGAGTTACAAGGAGATAGTGACAGGTAGATTAACTTCCTCTTAGATTTGGCTCTGGCTGGCAGCCATGTGGATGGAGTTTATGCCATGAGGTAAGGGCTACATGCATACAGAATACCCGCATTATGTCAGGCGCCAAGTTTGCCATTCTGTGTCATGGTCTTCACACCTTGTTCACAGTGGTATTTAAATGCAAAATTGAGCGACCCTCAAAACCCAACCCCAAATTAGGAGGATATTCAAGACTGACTGAAGAGTTATCAATAACAGCTTGGGGTTGCTCCATGGATTTTCCCGCATCATCAAGCACATTGCAAAGTCTATGTTCTTTACAAAAGAAAACTGGGAAGATTAAAAAAAAAAAAAAAGAATAGTGACAACCACACACCTTAAAAGTTTGTAATAGCTTCCTTGAGTTAAAAAGACATGTCTGTTTCTGTTTGAAATCTTTATCTTATGGACTAAGCCTATGTCAGTCATACTTACTGTCAGATCAGAACTGTAGAAAACAAAGCAAAAAGAAAAAAAAAAGAATTTTGCCGTGAGCAACATTAATGATAGAAGTGGCATTCTGGAGGGTGGATCTGCTCCCAGAACAATAATCTGGTAGCTGAACCAGGATGGTTAAGGTAAGGGAGCTACTGATGTTTATGGCTTAGATAATGGCTTTCACCTGTAGGCTGCCAGCCACATCCACTTTTGCTGAGATATGCACAAAAGTGCTCAAGTGGATACAAGTAAACCCCTTCTAAGTGACATTGTCATGTCTGGCCATTGATGGTAGGTTTTCCAACAGATACTTTCATTGGTTTCATGGTCATAAAAGCTGCACCTCTTGGGCTGGAGAGATGGCTTAGAGGTTAAGTGCTTGCCTGTGAATCCTAAGCACCCAGTTGGAGGCCCAATTCTCCAGGACACACGTTAGCCAGATGCACAAGGGGGCAGTGGCTAGAAGCCCTGGTGTGCCCATTCTCATTCTCTCTCTATCTCTCTCTGCCTCTTTCTCTCTCTGTCACTCTCAAATAAATAAATAAAAATGAACAAAAAATTTAAAAAGCTGCACCTCTTGATTTTTCTCTTTTTTATTCAATGGCATTTGTGCTCTACAA
This sequence comes from Jaculus jaculus, assembly GCF_020740685.1. Classification (NCBI taxonomy): domain Eukaryota; kingdom Metazoa; phylum Chordata; class Mammalia; order Rodentia; family Dipodidae; genus Jaculus; species Jaculus jaculus. Next base: position 1,652,364 of record NC_059116.1, on the reverse strand, counting down.
CTGATCTAGATAACCTCTACTTAAGTCATAAATGCCCTATAACTGAGCAGTTGAGTTAGCAGTTTGCCTGTGAAGCCTAAGGTACCCGGTTCGAGGCTCAATTCCCCCAGGACCCACATTAGCCCGACGCACAAGGGGGTGCATGCATCTGGAGTTCCTTTGCAGTGGATGGACGCCCTGGTGTGACCACTCTCTCTCTATTTGCCTCTTTCTCTCTCTGTAGCTCTCAAACAAATAAATAAAAATAAACCAAAAAATTTTAAAAATCCAAACTGTTACATAGTAGGGGAAGAGAAGTCACCCTATTTCTGATGTACACAGCTAAAGCAACATGGAAAAAGCTTTTATTCTCATGAAAACATGATGATCTAAAAATACACAAAGTGTATTAATTCCTCAAGTATTGAGGTGATGTGTAGAATTTGATCAACAAAATTACAAACAAGAGTACTATGGACATGTTTTAAGCATGTTTTAGTGACATGGGCCTATTTTGAGAAATAAAAACTAAGACTCAAACACTTACCACCAGAATGAGATTCTTTTGAGCAAATCCTTGGAGATGTCAGCAAATGAAGCTCAGTACTTCTTTCCTGAGAAAATGAATTGCACATTTATCTCAAGGGACAGATTATAGATTTTATAATTCTAGTAGAACAACCTAGCACATTTGAGCCTCCCACATGTGTATATGTTACTGTTGGGTGGGGGGAGGAAGCAAGCCCCATTAATAATAGCAGTTGTAAGCTTAATTTCATGTGCACTGCACTGAAAAATTACTTCTTACTATCTAAAATAAGATTCAGGAAGAGCCTGGGAAGTCAGAAGCTCTTCCAACATACCTTGTCATTGACTTACATCATTTAACAGACAAAAACTGAGGACATGTTTAGTGGGATCTGCTCCCAGCAACGAAGGAAGTATGCTGTCAAAACCTTGAAGTTCTTTTTGCACCGAAGCAGAGGAACACAGTAATTGCACAGAAACATTTCACTGTGAAATACACAGCAGACAAAATGGCAACTAAGCCCTGCATTGAGATGCCTAGCTCAGAAGCTCAGATTTAGAGCAGGATAATTAATCAGGGCAAGGGTCTTCCACTATACCGCCTCACAAACAAACTCTTCACTGTTTTTCATCATTCTGAAGACAATGTTATGGTCAGCACCTTCATTATGCTCACAGCAGAATCTTAGGGCTAAAAGATGGTGTTGAGATACTGGTCTACTCTTAGGTTTTACAAATGGAAATCTAATATTAATTAGCTGCATAAGTAAAAGCAAAAACCTGATTTCCACGCCCCCTCCACCCAAGGGAAGTCAGCTGACCTCAGGAGTTTTTTTCTTGGAACTGTGAAATGTTAACACTAAAAGTTCGGCCTTCTAGTAAACCCAGTGGTTCAGACAAAGTGAGGAAAGCTGTTACCCCTTGAAGTCTATCTACAGCAGGGGTGCTGCCATTATCCCAGGACCCCGAATCTCAAAGCTGTATTGGTGGGCTGGAGAGATGGCTTGGCAGTTAAGCGCTTGCCTGTCGAGCCTAAGGACCCCAGTTCAAAGCTCGATTCCCCAGGACCCACGTTAGCCAGATGCACAAGGGGCGCACACATCTGGAGTTCCTTTGCAGTGACTAGAGGCCCTGGTGTGCCCATTCTCTTTCTATCTATCGGCCTCTTTCTCGCTCTGTCTGTTGCTCTCAAATAAATAAATAAATAAATAAATAAATAAATAAATAAATAAAACAAAAAATCAAAGCTGTATTGGTCTCCTCTTTCCCTCATCCAAACACTTAGGATTCTAACTTTCCCACCAGAAGACTTACTGTATCTTTTTCTTTCCACTCTGACCAAAAAAGACCATCTCAACCCTGTCATCTTCCTCCTGAGAAGTCTTTTGGAGCCCCTACCCCAGGTTTACCCACATGCCTTAGAGATGACATTTTTCACTTGTTTTGCAAGTCAATTTAATGACCCTTGGTCTGGAGTCAAGAGCTGCTTGAGTTAGAGAGATGGCTCTATGGTTAAAGGCACTTGCCTGGGTTCAATTTCCCAGCACCCACAAACAGTGAGAAGAACAGAGTGGCACATGTGCCTAGAGTTCATTTGCCGTTGCTAGAGGCCTTGGCCACCCATATTCTCTTTCTATCTGCCCCCCTCTCTCTAATAAATAAAAATATTTTTAAAAAAACATGTCCAAAGTGTATTTTTCTAGCTTTATGATATAGCAAGTAGGGCACCAGACGACTTTATGAGAAGACAAAAAAGTGTATCCCAACTCGTCAGTCTGCATCATTGACTAGCTATGCTAATAAGGGAAAATTACACAATCTGTCTTGGCTTTAGTAACCCTAGTTCTATAATGTTACCTTCATCAAATGAAAAGGAACCTGCATCATCTTCCTAATATGTGTTCTTGAAAGTTTATAGTACTTTTTAGCTCTTGCTATTATTTATTCCAGTTCTCTCAACTCAGAAATGTATTTTTTGCATGCAGTTTTGTCTGTCCTTTCCCTTATCTCTTCTATGACACCAGCTTAGAAAGGCTTGCCCATGGCCATCCCTCCCTCAGCCTCAGTTGAGCTTCTCTAACTTCTCTGGCCTCCTTTGGCTTGTACTTCCCCAAGACACTGTGAAGGCTTGGGCTTTGGTATCATCACTTGTATTTGAGTCTGTTCTGTGTGCTTCTTTGAGTCCCCAGAAGGCAAGGATTCCATACTTCCTATAGAGAAGCAGTGTGGCATGATGGCTGTGCATTGTCACAAGTTGAGCAACATCTTCCCCAAAAAGATATGTTGAAACTCCAAAAGAAGTCTTCAAAATATGACTTCATTTGGAAACAGGCATCTATTGAAGTCATACTGGAGGTCAACAGTCTCTAATCCAATAGTCCTGGTGTTCTTATGAAAATATAGGTGTGTGAACACAGAGATACATAGGCAGAATGTTATGTCCTGTGAAGATGCAGGAAAAAGTTGACATTAGGCAGGAAAAAGCAATACTGAGGATGGCCAGAAGCCAACATAGGCAAAGGGTGTCCCCTACAGGTTTCAGAGAAGACAAGTCTCATTGACAGCTAAATTTTGTACTTTGGGAATCCAGAATTTTGAGACAGCTGTGACAGCTTGAGGAAATTAGAAAAGCCAAATTGAGTGGACTGGAAAGTTCCCTGAGCTGCTTCCTGGCCATGTGACCTACAACAAGGTACTTAACCACCTTGGTACCTACATTTCATCAGCTAGGTCAGGATCCTTATGACAGACCCAATACCATAGCGTTATGGTAAGGAACCAAAAACTAGTATTTGGGAAACAAAAGAGGGTAATGGAATATATGTGCATGTGAACACAAGGGAGGACTATTTGGGAAGAGAAGGGGATTATCAAGAAGGCAGTGTTTTAGCAGGTCAGTGAGAAAATAAAACATGGCAGTATATGTATATGAAACATCATGATGAAACCCATTATTTGTATATAAACAACAACAATAAATAGAAAGTAATAATACATGAACAATTTATACCTTGTGTCAGTGACTTCTGAAGAATCTCAAGCTTGTCAGAGTGCTGAGAAGCGACAATTGAGTGTTCAGCACTAAATGAGACATCTCTATCATACCCTCCAAGGCTCAGGAACTAACTATAGCTAAAGAGATGGCAGAAAGAATGTTAGAGCCAAAGGATTGGAGGAGTGCCTTGCAGTGCTGTCTTCCAGACACAAAGTAGCAGTTAAATTCATGACCTCATCGTGGCTGGTGCTACCTACACAGACCTGTGTAATATTGAGATCATGAACAGATGGTCATGGATGATGGAAGAGGGCAAAAAAAAAAAAAAAAACCAAAAAACCATCGAAATGGAAGAGGGTGGAGAGGATGGAGTACAAAAAAGGTGGTGGGAGGGGATTATGTAATTTTTAAACAGTTTTATTTAAAAAATAAAAATATATGTAGGTCAAGGCAATAAATGCACACTATTTTTCTTTTCACTCTTCATTCTTCAGTGCTATGCTTATATCAGCGTTCATAAGCATCTAATACATGGGCCTGAGTGAGGGGATATATAAGTTGATTAAAGTAAAGTCTGAATTTATCCAGACATAGTTATCCAGCCAGGTTTGTTGTTTGACTCAATGCGGTGATACTCTTCATATTCATTACCTCACGTTTAAAAGAGTGAGTGGCTTTTATGAGGGTGAATACCTGTGAGGGTCAGGATTACAAGGGTGAGTTCTGCCTCCCAAATGGATGACTTTGTGAAAATGTTCTGGACCTCTAGGATGTTCAACTTCAAATGTGAGCAGCTTCATTCACAGAGTCATAATTCAAGATTAAATGAAACCTCATAATCTTAACCTTCCTAAATATCAGCTTTTGCTACCACTTGATTTTTAGTTATTTAAAGAAATCTCTTTTTGATACTGTTGTTGTTGTAAGTCAGTATTTTCTAGGAACAGCATCTTTCAAACTTGCAGATAGGGCAGTATGGAGAAGAATCCTGTTCTCTAGCAGGCTGGGTCTCAACTTCTTGATCTCTAAAAGTGCTCCTCAGTTAATCTCCCTACCCACGGTACATGTGGCAAGTTTTGGAGATGTTTTGAAGGTTGTGACTGAGGTGGGGGTGCAGATAATGCTGGTATCTCATGGGTAGAAACTAGAGTATCACTTTTTATCTTATGATGCTTAGGGCATTCCCTACCAGCAAGGCAGATTCTTGCTGTAAATATCAGTATTGCAAAAATTAAGACACTGTGCTCTAAAATGAGGTGGCTGAGCCAGGTGATGAGACCAGGTGAGCCTTCCCATTTCTTTCAGCTCAACAATTTCCTAACTCTCTGATTTCCATGATGCATTATAAATATCATGTTCTCAGGCTATTCAATAGATTCTTTTTTATCATTCTATTTTTAAAGCTCTGTCATTTTTCTGGATGTAAAAAAAAAGGGAATTATTTAAGATCTTGTAATTTAGCTCAATTTTTTTTTTTTGGTTGCATCTTGTGGATTGTAGGATCTAAGTGATCCTACAGAACTAAAGGCCAACCTTTAGTTAGCATCTGAGCCAAGAGTATGAGTCAGAAACTCCAAGCAGCAGTGGCTTGAGCCCAGCAACACACCATTGTTCACTTTCGCTTCTTACCAGGTACACAACTGCAGGTGGACTCACCTGGACCATGGTCCAGCCTTCTTCCTAACCAGTATTTGGCCATTCTTAGGACTTTTCTTTCATCTCCATCTCAAGATGGGGCATCTCGGGCTGGAGAGATGGCTTAGCGGTTAAGCGCTTGCCTGTGAAGCCTAAGGATCCCTGTTCAAGGCTCGGTTCCCCAGGTCCCACGTTAGCCAGATGCACAAGGGGGCGCATGCGTCTGGAGTTCGTTTGCAGAGACTGGAAGCCCTGGCGCGCCCATTCTCTCTCTCTCCCTCTATCTGTCTTTCTCTCTGTATCTGTCGCTCTCAAATAAATAAATAAATAAAATTTTAAAAAAAAGATGGGGCATCTCTGTGCCCACATTCCAGTCTGTGCAAGAAGAAATGGAAGTGGAGGAATGGACCATTCCTAGGGGAATAACCTGGAAGTGCTCATAGGAATTCCACTCATATCCTGGACAGCAAAACAGACTAATCCATACTTGCTTGCCTCAAGAAACCTTAACTATATAGTTGTCAGGCTACAAGACTATACACCCAGGTTGGGGGAGAGCGAGTGACTTCTTACTAGATAGAACTCATGAAATGTAGATATTAGGGTACTGTTGTACACTAGCTCTTATTGCCATATTCCTGGTTTGTATTGTCATATGACATTGCTTGCCTCTCTAATCCAGAAAAGCTCAGAATAGTCTCATCCCTTCCCATCCCAATGGAGTTATTAAATTTCTGTATTCAAGCTCATCCATTTCTACATTTATCACTTGCATACAGAACATGCATAAAATAAGTGGAGGCAAAAATCAGCCAAATTATTAAATTTGAACCAATCTCATATAGCACCAATCCTACATATGTATGTGTAACAATGATGATGACATGCACATACATTTCTAGAAAGTAAATGATAGAATTCATGAACTTTTAGGAGAGCTAAGCATTCACCTGTGTATCACCTGTTTTGAAAATACTGGAATGTATAGATGATAATATTGGTCTCTCTCATTTTATTGTCTAGTCTTAATATCTTTAAGAAATATATAAATATTGAGGCTGAAGAGATGGCTTTGCAGTTAAGGCACTTGCCTACAAAGCCTAAGGACCCAGGTTTGATTCCCTAGTACCCATGTAGTTGAAGTTTGTTTACAGTGACTGGAGGCCCTGGCATGCCAATTTTTATTCTTTCTACCTGTCTCTCTTCTCTATCTCTCTCTGCCTACAGATAAATAAATAAAGATTTAAAAAGTAATTAAAATATGTAATGAAGCAACTTTAAAGGACTGTTCCAGGCAATTCTATTGTTTTAAAATTGATTAAATTTTAGGAAGAAAATATTTTTCTTGCAGCTAATATGCAAGACTCTCGTCCGTTCTATTCTTGTAAAGCCTTGAATGTTCAGAGGCTACCACATGACAGAATCTGTGCATCTGAGGTCCTTGTGAATGTTTTATTGAAGGCTTCCTCTTTGGTGCCAAGGGAAGACTTCCATAGCCTTGGGCCTTTGCTCAAGAATGTCTTCTTTTCAGGGTAAGCCAAACTTAAGTTGGGCTCCTCAAGTAGAATCAACTAAAAACAGACAGTGTACTTCAGACTCCAATGTGGGGAGACTCGGCCCTGGTTCACACTTGAAAGTGGATTTGGGGCTAAGTCTTCAGCTTATTTGAAAGGGATTAGCAGAGCCAATGAGACAGGCTCTGGAACCTGGACAAATTTTGGACCTATAAGCATGAAAGATTGACTTGGCTGTGGAAAATCACCAGACCCCACTAGCCAATTCGAAAATACTCTAGGGCAGCCCCAGAACCTCTAGGCTGGCAAGAATGTCCTGGCCATCCCCTCCTGTTGGCCATAGCTGAGCAGTGAGTGCCCTGATGCTAATGTTCAGCTGTAAACCTGAGGCAGCCTGCTGGGCTGGGCACAAGCTGGAGCTTATGTAAACATTGTCCCCTTCCAAACATGGACTTCATGCCTGACAGTAGCTGAATGACCATCCCTCCAAGCTGGCCTGTGGTATCCTGAAAAGTGTGGGTGACTCTTTCCTCTCTATTCCCATGTATCTATACTCTAGTGCTCCAGATAGTAGACTTCCCTTCCACTTTGTTCTGACAGCCCTTCAGCCACATACTGGGTCATGGAGACAGAGTTTTGGCTATATTTCCTGTTAGAAACGGTGTTATACATAGCCAGACTTGAGCATTATCCATAAGGCCTAATTTCAAGGATCTGTGAATGTGGGGATTCAGGATATGATCACCAAAACTCAATGACACCTGACATGTCCATAAATAATAATACTGGCTTGGGTATGTATTTGCTACATACTTGATACTCATCTAAGAGCTAGATATATATTAAGTTATTTAATCCTTTTATGGAAAAATGAGAAATAATATTTAAAGTGGCAGAAGTTGACCAGACTGATACTCATACTAAAGTGTGTACAGATGATTGTAGGCCTGATACTGTTACCATCGTTTTTTAATTTGCAGAAGAGATGAAGATAAAGTATGTTGAGGTGACCCTGGGTGCCACTGTGAGAGCATAGGACTGAGAAAGCAAGACCTGGCATCATTGCCTTGTGTATCACCTACCCTATTCTAGTACTTGCAACCTTCACTTACCTCCACATAATCAAATCTGCCATTAGTAGTTTTATAATAGTGTTAGCATTTTCATCCATGTCCTCATCTCACAGTCCCATAACAGATAACTTCCCACAAACCTTAAGAAGAAATTCAAGTTCAAAAATTTGCAGCATCCCAGGCATTAGTTTCCCTCCTTTTCTCTGACTACCACAGCTCATATCTTCCACTTCTCTGGCTTGTCATCTTGCCATACAATAATCAGAGCATAGCTTTTTGACAGCAAGTCTTCTGTCTTCTCTAGAGTTCTCAGAAGATAATATGTGGTAGCAGCAGAAGATTCTTTCTAACCTTTATATCCAAGACAAGTATTAGGTTAATATCACACTGCTGTCTTCAGGATGCTTTATGGGGATTAATTACATGATGTCTACAGAGCGGCATGAGAACCTCCAGGAAAGATGCTGTACAAATACAAGGTATGATTATTTTTAGGAATGTCTACTGCTGACAGTTAGCATAGCATGAAAGAATAAAAAATTATCTCCATGTTCCCCGTCGTGGTAACAACTTCAGCTTAGGGTTTAGAAAACCCATTTATAGAAAGAGCTAAAATTAAAAAATGCATTCCTTACATGAACTCATCTATGTAGCTTAATCTATGGAAGAGGAGACCTTTCTAAGAACAGATTTAAGAAGAAAACCAGGTTGGCTTTCCAGGTCAAAGTTTCAAGGAAATTCTCAGACCTCTGGCTCTAGTGTGACTCAAGTTCAGGCCTCTAAGAGACACTGTGTGTTTGATAGATGCTACCTATATTCTCTGTCCTCTATTTACTTCTGTCATCTGTTTCTGCTTGCTGACCTTAATGTCTGAACATTCCTCCTGATACCTCACTTAACCCTCTCCCTGAAATTTATGTTTGTGTGCATGTGTGTGTGTAATTTATTCTGGTTGTAGAAGTGGACTAGAAACTACTAGGCCTAGGAGCTGCCACAGACAGCCCTGTTCTAGCCTCACATCTTCCACAAGCACTACTACATGACATCATCACTCATCATATAATTTCAGAATCCCACCTAACACTGTGCTTCAGACAGCCAAATAAATGAAGCAGGACTGGTATGCTGCCGTATCTTTTAAGAAAAGAGACTTGCTACCAGTGGAAGGCAACATATTTCAGTTCTCATCTCAACCTTATTTTTAGAAATTAAACCATTCCCACTATTCACATCTCAGGCTTTTCCTATATAAAGTAGGGCTAATTATATTTTTTATTTCTTTCGGTAGTGTGGGTAAAGTGAGAACAAAGGAGTTAACGAGCTCCTGATAAGTTAAACATGCCGAATGACTATAAAGTATTATTTTATGGTGAAGGCACTTAATGAACATAAAATATGAGAAATAAAATATAATATGCCACAAAATGAAGGCTATCTTGAAATAAACAAGTAGCTTAGCTGGGTATTTTCTACAATGAATTTCTTTTGTAAAATTAAGCCATTAAAATGTCATACTTACTAAAAAATAGAAGTGATATTCTTGGGTTCAAACATATTATATAAGTGAGGGATTGGATGAAGATGATGTTACTGATGGTATTGGAATCCATCTTCCTAGAGCTAATGCAACAATTAGTTATGTGACAGTTATGGCTGTTAAGAGCCACCATGTTCGTTGCTTTGAAAATAGAATGATGTCTGAAAAGAAGTTTATACTTCTCTTAAATCCTGTTTGAGGACTGAGGGATGACTTAGTGGTTAAGGCATTTGCCTGCAAAGTCAAAGGATCCAGGTTCAATTCCCTAGGCAGATGCACAAGGTGGCACACGTGTCTCAAGTTTATTGGCATTGGGTGGAGGCCCTGGAGTGCCCATTCTCTCTTTCTCCCTCCCTCTTTCTCTCTGTAAAATAAATAAATAAAAATAAAATGTTTTTTAAAATCCTATTTGAAAGAAAGTAGTATAATAGGGTGACTTTGGAGTTGTGCTCATCCTTGGTGATAAAATGCAATCCACAAGATTAACTGAATAAGGGACCATTTCTTCTTATGTAATTGAAAGTCTGAGCCAATGATTATTGATGGTGGTTCAGCATCAGGTTCACAATGACGTAGCCAGAGACATTTCATTCTTTTAGCTCTCCTGGTTCCTTTTTCCAAAGTAGCTGCTGGTAGCACTTACAAATGTTAGGCAAGAAAAAAAAAAAAAGAAGAAGAAAGAGAGATGTTAGAGAAGGAGGAAAGAAGCTGTACTCAATGACTTTTTACTTACTTTGAAGTGAATTTCCATCTACAAGAAAGACTGAGAAATGCATTTTTGTGTATGTTTCTTTGTTGCTTTTAGTCTGGCATATTGCAATCCAAGAGGTTTTTTTTTTTTAAATTATTTACTTGCAAGCAAAGAGACAGACTGAAAGAGAGATGTAGAGAGAGAATGGGTGCACCAGGGACTATAGCCACTGCAAATTAACTCCAGATATATGCATCAGTTTGTGCATCTGATTTTGTGTGGGTACTAGGGAATCAAACCCAAGTCACTTGGCATTACAGGTAAATGCCTTAACTGCTGAGCCATCTCTCCAACCCCAAGAGTATCATTTTTTTTAATTTTATTTTTATTGACAACTTCTATAGTTACAGACAATGAACCATGATATTTCCCTCACCTCCCCCACTTTCCTCTTCACAACTCTGCTCTCCATCATATCCCCTCCCTCTGTCCATTTGTCTCTTTTTTAATTTGATGTCATCATCTTTTTCTCCTATTATGAAGGTCTTGTTTACATGTTGCTAAGCACTGCATGGTCATGGATATCAATGCCAATTTCTGTCTGGACAGTTGCATTGTAAGGAGTGGTATCCTCCCTTTGGCTTTTACATTCTTTCTGCCACCTCTTCCACAAAGGACCCTCAGCTTTGCAGGGTGTGATGGAGATGTTTTAGCTGGACACTCCTCTGTCCTTCCTTCTCAGCACTGTGTTGGCTTTTGGGTCATCCCAGTGGTCATTGTCATCTGAAAAGAGAAGCTTCTCTGGTCAGAAGTGAGAGTAGCATTAATATATGATTATAAACATTAAATGTAGTGCTTTCAGGGTAGTTTAGTAAGAGTAATATATATACACTTATCCAGACAAGATCAGGCTTTATACCCCTAAGGCTCATGACCTCCCCTGCCATAGGCTTTTGATTAGGTTTTCAGTACCAGGTATATATTCCCTCCCATAGAGCGGGCCTTCAGTCCAACTAGGGAGCAGTTGTTTTCCCCCATAGCAGACATGCCACTATTGCACTTGTTCAGTCATGTGGCCTGTCTGGCCAAAATTGAGGCTTCCAGTGTCCACTGTTTTCACCACTGATGATTCTATCTCCTATAGGGCTGCATGCAGTGCAGCTCTTTTCAGCTTTCTGTTGGCTGGTCTACAGGGAGGAGGTTTTCTGTTCAGCACCAGCTTGATTTGTCAGTGACTTTGCCTCCTAAGCATGTGAAGACTTCAGCTATAGGGTCTTAACATCTGTTTCTCAAGGGAAACCAAGGGCCTTGGAATAGCCTGTAATGTTTGGAGGCAACAGGGACCTCCCTGGCCAACAACTCACTCAAAGGTATCCTATGCCAGGCACTGAAAATTTTCTAGTAAAAATATATGGCTTCTTGATGTGCCATTATTCAAAAAAGTAGGTTTTCATATGTCTTACTCAGAATGTCTTGAATTTTGATTGAACCTCCCTGCCGCCCAGCCCTTCTTTTACACAATCTCTTCCCCTGGCCTCACTTAGGCTATTCCACTCCCTATAATCTGTTCTTCTGCTTACATATGTACAATACCATCCTCGTAAGTCCTCCCTCCCTTGCAGCTTTTTTCTAGCTTACTGGCCTCTGCTACCAATTTTTGCTTCCACCTTACAATCTTAAAAAGTCAATATATTTGTAGCTAGGATAAACATATGAGAGAGAACATGTGATGTTTGGCTTTCTGGGCCTGGGTTATTTTGCTTAGTATAATCCTTTCCAGATCCTGCAAAATTTATTTTTCTTTACCACAGAATATAACTCCATTGTGTAAATGTACCACATCTTTATTATCCATTCATCTGTGGAGGGACGTCTGGGCTGGTTCTATTTCATAGCTATTGTGAATAGAGCATTAATAAACATGGTGGTGCAAGTATCTTTAAGGTAGTGAAAAGAGTCACTAGGATATATGCCTAGGAGTGCTATAGTTGGATCAAATGGTAAATCTATTTTTAACTGTCTCAAGAACCTCCACACTGATTTCTACAATGGCTGGACCAGACTATATTCCCACCAACACTTGTAGAAGTGTCCCCCTTTTTCTGCTTCCTCACTAGCATTTATTGTCATTTGTTTCTTGATGGTAGCCATTCTGACAGGAGTGGCATGAAATCTCAAAGTAGTTTTAATTTGCGTTTCCCTGATGGCTAAGGATATAGAACACTTTTTTTACATGTTTATATGCCATCTGTATTTGTTCAGATGAGAAGTCTGAGTTTAGTTCCATAGCCCATTTTTTAAATTGGGTGTTTGATTTCTTGTTCTATTTTTTTGAGTTCTTTGTATATCTGGATATTAATCCTCTATGAGAAGTGTAGCTGTCAAAGATTTTCTCCCATTCTGTAGGTTGTCTCTTTGCTCTATTCACAGTGTCCTTTGCTGTACAAAAGCTTTGTAATTTCATGAGCTCCTAGTGGTTGATTAATGGTTTTATTTCCTGAGCAATTGGGTTTATATTCAGAAAATCATTGCCTATGTCAATATGTTGACGAGTTTCCCCTACTTTTTCCTCCACCAATTTCAGAGTTTAAGGTCTGATATTAAGGTCCTTGATCCACTTGTATTTGATTCTTATTCATGGAGAAAGACAAGGATCTATTTCATCCTTCTACATACAGCTATCCAGTTTTCCCAATATCAATTGTTGAAGAGGCTATCTTTTCTCCAGTGAATATTTTTGGCATTTTTGTTCCATTGATCTACATGTCTGTCTTTCTGCAAATACCATGCTGTTTTTGTTACTGTGGCTTTGTAATATAGCTTAAAATTGGGTATGGTGATACCACCAGCCTTCTTTTTGTTACTCAAAATTGTTTTGGCTATTCAAGGTTTTTGTGCTTCCAAATGGATTGTTTTTCTATTTCTTTGAAGAATGCCAATGGAATTTAAATATGGGTTACATTAAATGTGTAGATTGCTTTTGGTAAGATTGACATTTTCACAATATTGATTCTTCAAATTCAAGAACATGAGATGTCTTTCCATTTCCTTATATCTTCTGCAATTTCTTGCTTGAGTGTTTTAAAGTTCTCATGTAGAGATGCTTCACTTCCTTGGTTAAGTTTATTCCAGGGTACTTTAATTTTTTTTTTTTTTGAAGCAATTGTGAATGGGAGAGATTTCCTGATTTCATCCTCTACATATGTTGAACAATGTCTGCATCCCTGGGATAAAGTCAACTTGGTCAGGGCGAATAATTGCTCTGATATATTTTTATATTCTGTTTGACAATATTTTGTTCAGAATTTTTGCATCTATGTTCATGAGGGAGATTGGCCTGTCGTTTTCTTTTTTTTCTTTTCTTTTTTTTTTTTTTTGTTCTGTCTTTGTCTGCTTTTGGTATCAGGGTGATGCTGGCTTCATAGAATAGTTTGATAGAATTCCTTCCTCTTCTATTTTATGGAAAAGTTTGAGAAGCAGTGGTGTTAGTTCTCCCATGAAGGTCTGGTAAAATTTACTAGTAAATCCAACTGAACCTGGACTTTTTTAGTTGGGTGACTTTTTAAAACTGCTTGGATCTTTGTACTTGTTATAGGTCTATTTAAAAGGTTTATCTCATCTTGATTTAATTCTTGTAGGTCACATGAATCAAGGAAATCATCCATTTTTTTTCAGATTTTCAAACGTAGAGGCATGTTTAACCTTAAAATAGGTCCTTATGATTTTCTGAATTTCTTTGGTATCTGTTGCATTGGTGCCTTTTTCATCTCTAATTTTATTAATTTTTGTCTCTTGTCTCTTCTGGTCAGATTTGCTAAGGGTTTATCAATATTTTTTATCCTTTCAAAGAACCAACTCTTTGTTTTATTGATTCTTTGGACTTTTTTTGTTGTTGTTGTTGTTGTTTGTTTCTATTTCATTAATTTCTGCCCTAATCTTTATTATGTCTTCCTGTCTACTGATTTTTGGTTTGCTTTGTTCTTCTTTTTCCAAGGCCTTAATATGAAGCATTAACTTGCTTACTTGTGAACTCTCTAATATCTTAATATAGGCACATAGAGCTTTCCCTTTAAGGACTGCCTTTGTTGTGTCCCAAAGGTTTTGGTATGTTGTGTTCTCATCATTATTTGATTCTATGAACTTATTGATTTTTTTTTGGTTTCTTCAATGACCCATTCATCATCCAATAATGCACTCCATAGTTTCCATGAATTTCTGTATGCTCTATGGTTTTTCTTGTTGCTAATTTGCAGTTAAATCCCATTGTGGTCTGATAGAGTACAAGGGATTATTTCAATTTTCCTGTATTTGTTGAGATTTGGTTTGTGTCCTAATATATGATCTATTTTAGAGAATGTTCCATGTGCTGCTGGGAAAAATGTATATTCGACAGTATTTGGATAGAATTTTCTATAGATATCTGTTAGGGCCATTTGTTCCATGACATCATTTAATCCAGATATCTCTCTGTTTATTTATTAATTTTTTTGCTTGGATGACCTGTCAATTGATGAGAGAGGGGTATTGAAGTTACCCACTATAATTGATGAAATTGGGAGCCCCCATGTTAGGTGCATATACATTTAGGATTTTAATTTCCTCCTATTGGAGTATTCCTTTAATCAGTACAAAATGACCTTCCTTATCTTTCCTCACTAATGTTGGTTTCATGTCTATCCTGTCAGATATTAGGATAGTAACCCCTGCTTATTTCCTAGGCCCATTTGCTTGAAATACCATTTTCCATCTTTTCAACCTAAGACAGTGTCTATATTGAGAGATGAATTTCCTGCAGGCAACAAATGGCAGGATCCTGCCTTTTAATCTAGCCTGAAAGCCTGTGTCTTTTGGTTGAGGCATTGAGGCCATTGATATTTAGAGTTATTATTGAAATGTCTATGTATTCTTGCTGTTTTTCTTCTTATTTTGTAGTGCTTCCAGTTTTCCCTTTACTCACTTGTTTTAACTGCTATTTGAGTATGGTTTATTTTTTCATATTTCTGCCTGTGTGTTTTGCTTTCTCTTCAGCATGAAGGATTCCTTTAAGTATTTTCTGTAGAGCTGGTTTAGTTGTCATAAATTCCTTTAGCCTGTTTTTGTTGTGGAATGTCCTTATTTCTCCATCAATTTGGATAGAAAGCTTTGCAGGATAAAGTAATCTTGGTTGACAGTTGTGATCTTTCAGAACTTGGAGTACAAAATTCTAAGCCCTTCTGGCTTTTAAAGTTTGTGTTGAGTAATCTGCTGTTATTCTGATGGGCTTGCCTTTATAGGTGACTTGCTTTTTAATTTTTTTTTCACATTTCTACATACTTTATTTGTTACAAACATACAATTTTAAAACACTGACTGTAAAACTCCATAGGCAAATCTGCTGTTGTAAGGAGTGCACACCAGCAGGAAAGATTCTTAAACTTTTTTCTATGAGTTTTCTTTCAGTTTTTCTAGTGAGTGGTAAATCCAGGACCCACCATTTTATAGACCTATCTGGAGCTTCTGGCTGTTTTTACATTGCTCTGAAGCAGCACACTCTTCTCTCAATGCTCCAGAATCTGAGCATCAGCCTGCAGGCAATGACATCACTAGCCTGTCTGGACTCTGCTTTTGGACAGTTTTCAGGAAAGTATGATGATTTCTAAATGGGTATTGCACTTTATTTTTTTTTTAATTGCCATGCAGCTCTATGTTTCTTAAAGTGCATTCTTCTTTTAAAAATAAGAGGAATAATCTTTATTCTTTAACTAAGGTACTTAAAAAAATGAACTTTTTGGTCTCTCAACAGATATTCCCAAATTGATCCTACCACTAAAAATTTTAGTGTTTTATTTACAAACATTTATAAGGTTTCATTTGGAGGGGGCCTTGTAAAATTAAAGGTGAAGCTTCATTTGAAGTAGAAATCCGCTCTACAAATTCATACATAGGCATACACAGTTAGTTTACAATGCATAGTAAGCATGTTGATATTTACACAGAGACTGAAGACATTGCCCCCCAACTGAAAAATAATGCTTTTTAAAGTAATTTCCAACCTGAACTCTAATTGTATATCTATACAAGGAAGCTGTCTCCTGCTATCAAAATTTGGTTTTAATTCATTCAAATTACTTCTGTAGATTCTCTATGAGGACATCAGTCCCAGCTTTGGAGTGAAGAGCCTGGTGACTTGCTTTTTCTAACTGCTTTCAGTATATTTTCTTTGGTTTGCATAGTAATTAGTTTAATTATAACATGGCAAGGAGAGGTTCTTTTCAGGTTTTGTCTATTTGGTATTCTAAAAGCTTTGGCATTTCTTTCCCAATTTGGGGAAATTTTTCGTCTTTGATTTTGTTGAAAACACCTACTAAACCTCTGGATTAAAATTCTTCTCCTTCTACTATACCATGAATTCTTATATTTGATATTTTTATAGTGTCTCAGATATCTTGAAGTTCCCATTCATACCTTCCTACTAGCTTGTCTGTCTCTTTGTTGGACTGTATTAGGTCTGCCACCTGGTCTTCTAGGTTAATATTCTGTTCTCTCCTTCATCCATTCTACTGGTGAGACTTTCCACAGAATGTTTTATTTGACTGACTGTGTTCTTCAAAGCTAGAATGTAAGCCTGGCTTGTCTTCAGATATTTCTATTTCCTTACTCTTGTCTTGTATTGACCTCCTTATTTCATTAGACTGGTTTCCTATGTTCTTTTTCAGGAGTTTGTTTTCTTCTTTAATTTCTTTGTTTTCTTCTTTGATTCCCTTCATTTCTTCTTTGATTTCTTGGAGTATAGATACAATCATTTTTTCTGAAAGCTTTGCCAGGCATTTCATCTAAAACAGTCTTATTGGTGATCATTTCTGATGGATTTATAATTTTTGGTGAGATTGTGTTGCCTTGATTTTTTGTGTTTCTTGTATTATAATACAGTGACTTTTGCATCCTGAATTGATTTGATGCTTGGGCTTTCTACTTATCTGCAATGTTCTTAGATGTCATGATCCACTTTTACATATTTTTAGGATATAAGTTTAAGGTACCAGGTGTAGCTCTTGTACCCCAGTCCAAATGCAGAAGTAATCCAAGGTATGAAGTTTGCTTGCTAAGCAACTATTCTAGTGGACTGGGTGGAACAATTTACTGGTAAATTCTAAACTTCAACTGAGCAATATACACTATCAATAAAAAAGAGCACAAAGTATGCAATTGTGGTGATTAAAACAAACAGATAGTCTTATAAAGCCAAAATCCCTAAGATTGTGTGTTGTTCTACATCATTAATCCTGTCAGCTGGGAAGTAGAGAATTCTGTTCTGAATTGGGTTCCAGGTCAGCCTGTTTCTGAATCAGACACTGCCCCCAATACTGACAGAAGCAAAAGACAAAGGCCCTATAAATCTGAAAGCATTAAAGGCAACAATATTCAACCCCCAAATACAATTTATTTGAAAATGGTAAAGCCAACCAAAAATATATAACCTGTAACATGCCTTGACATGGAAAGAGAGATTAGCAGGCCCTATGTACTTGGCTTTTTTGTTGTTGTTTGGTTGTTTTTTTTTTTTTTGGTTTTGTGGGGGGGGGTCAGTTGACCTTGTTACCTTTTGGGGTGGCTTCCAATCTCACCAAAGCTGAGTGTGCCCACCTCAATCCCTCCATGCTGTGCTGTGGAGCTGGAGTTTTGATCAGCTGTGCTGGATGCCCTGACACCGGGGGCTGAATGCTGGAGGTTCACAGTTCTGATGGTTGGGGCATGGGAGAGTGCAAAAAGCCTGCAGTTGCTCACACAGTCATGCCTGTATCCCTTTCACTAGCTCTTAGTTGGTCTCAGCTGTCTTTCCTTCAGATTTCTTGACTTTGCAAGGAGGCTGATGAGGTTGAAAATCCCCTTGTTTGTTCTCTGCATGGCACACCTGGCAGGGCAGTGCTGGGGGGCCACGTGGTTCAGTGCGCTGCAGGTGCCTCAGTGGGGTTCTGGCTGTTTTCCTTCTTTTTGGATTCTCTTTGGTCTCTCCTACTTCTCCGCTGTGTCTGAGAATAAACTACACTCCTTTACTTTTCAGAAGAAGAGTGCATTTTGCTGGGGTTTTGCTTAAATCCCTCCCTAGGCTGATTTAGAGTGGCTCCTATGCCACCATCTTACCCGCAAGTCCAAGAATGTGCTCTTTATTGGAGGAATGGGGTAATAGAAATTAGCAATCCCTACCTATTGTATCAAAATATACTGTCAGTTTTCATAAAAGTAACTCCTTCTTTCAAACAGCTTCACACTTATACTGAAATATGATATATACACAGTGTTACATAAATTAGAATAGAGAGCCATTTATCTCCTAGACAGGCTGCATGCTATCTGAAAGACATAATGCTGTTATATATACAGCATATCAAAGGACCTTTGCTGTTTTCATTAGGCAAAGGACAAAGGCTGATTTTTATTTCTGTCTTTTATGGTGCTTTCTGTTCAAACATACTACCCAAATATGTGTCAGGTAGAGTAAAAAGGCACCATAAAAAGCAGGTCAAATAAGTTGGTTTCTGCTTCTGTGATTTCATATCACCACTCAGCTGCAATTCTCAAAAGAAGGTAAGAGGATAAGGAAATAGAATGAGCCTTTTAAGCATGAGCCAATATGAACCCAGTTTTTTTTTCTTGAAAATAGGTGAGAAAATCAAATCCTGACAGTGCGTACTGAGGTCAACATGAATGTTTCAGGAAAATTATGAATAGAAAACTATGGTAGGGAACTGATACGAAAATATGGAGGCTTTGCATTTACAAGGACTAGAACTCCCCAGGGTCCCCTGACAGCTGCACTGAATAGTCTACATGTTACAACATTTAATGCTTCAGTCAGGCCTGTTGAAATCACCAATGTGTACCAAATCATGCGATAGGAATTAAGATACTCATGTACTTCCTGCTACTTTAAAAATATAGATGAATAAGTAAAAATAAGTATGAGTACAAAGGCAAGCTGGGAACCCTCCTCTAAAGAGTATTTATTAGCTTCCTCATTTCTCTTTCTTATCATGGTGTGATTATCTTTACCTTCTGGTATTTTGGCTTCCTTTTATACCATTCATAAATCCTGCAGCCTTCACTGTTCTTACCATGGCCAGCTATCATCCTCATTCTCCTGATGCTTGCATAAAGAGTCAGAAGCCTAGACGCACACTGTGCTCTGCAGGCTCCATCATGCATGCACTTCTTGATTCTCAATGGGACATCTGGCAGCTGAAGACCCAGAGGCTAAGTCCAATGTGTACAATGATTATTTTTTGAGTACCTACTGTGTACAAGGATTGTTGTTAGCACTAAGCACTGAAAAAGAGAGAAGGGTCTGCCTGAGGAAAATTTTTGGGGATAAGACTGATGATAAACACACAAGGAAGTAGAAAGTGACCAGAACTGAGAGCTTTACAAGAAAATTCAGATAATGAGATAGGGAGTCCTGGGGCAGACTGACAGCACTGGCCAAGGAAGTCTTCTGTGAGAGTTAATATTGTTAACTTGACAAGATCTGGAATCACGCAGGAAACAAACCACTGGGAAGACCTATAAAGGAGTGCTTGGATTGAGAAAAGTGGCTGATGGCTAATATAGAAAGCTTTCAAAGGTACAGTGACAAAAGTGGTTTTCTCCTAAGAATCTACTCTCAGGGGATGGACTATAAGAAGGAAGACAGGATCAGAAAGCAGAGATGATACAGTCACCAGGCCGGGAGCTACCAGGCTCAGACATCACAATGACCCTGGAGATGGGAAAAGCAGATTTGTAATACTATCTGACTTTCAAGCAAGCAGGATTTATGAATGGTTTTGAAATCAACAGTGCAGGGAGAGAGCATCAGAAACATTTCTTAATGTTGGAGTCCAAACATTTGATTTGCTTTCCTTGCCATCTATACAGTGGATGGGAGAAGAGTCTGCATAGTGGTAGGACTGATGTCACTATTATGGATCCGTCTAGTAGACACACAAGAAGGCATGTATTGGAGGACTGGATTGAAAATAGAGTCCAGCCCATTGTCAGAGCTCACCAGATGGAGACTTTCTTACATATGTTTTACAATGGGTTTTTACCTACTATTACTAATATGAGTTATCTGATAGAACTATGTACGACTTGAAAGATTATGCCAGAGAGATAGCTGTGACTGACAGAGAAACACTGAAAGAAAGTCTTTTAAGAAACAGTAATATTGTTCATAAGTAACACTAATATCATTAGCTATAGAAAAAAAGGATAATCTCATTAACTAGACAAGTACTGTAGAAATTGAGAAATCATAACACATGCAAAAGATCCTGAATAATGAAATTTCAAATTATCTGAGAAAGAAATTTTGCATTCAATTCAGTGGGCTTTTACAAATAAATATCAAAAAAATTCAAGTGGCATTGAATTCTGTTTGCTAGAAATAAAGAATCTTATCCAAATTCTGTAACCTCTTTAAGTTTCAATTTTTGTATACTAACTACAAAAAAATGACAAGAAATTTTCTTTACCCAGAAATTCTCAGTTGCTCTTAGAACCCATTATGTAAAGCTGACATCTGTAAACTGTGACCCATGAGTCTAATCTAGCCTGCCATGGGCTTTTGTTAATAAAGTTTTATTGGAAAGCAATCATGTTCATTCATTCATGTATTGTCTATGGTGTTTCCATGATATTATTGTGATAACAGTAAAAACCTAGCTTCAGAATCTAGGAATTACAGTGTATTAATCCATGACTCACAACACCTAAATTATTTACTATTTGACTCCTTCAGAAAAAATTCTCCAACCCCAAATCTAAGAGGAAGTGCCAAGGGACACTGGACTGTTAAGCAAAGTCAAGATGTGGGAAGCTGAAATTGGATCCATCCCTCCTTTACATATAACAGACTGCTATGTGACTTTATAAAAACATGAAAAATAGATTTCATACACTATTTTTTGATCTTCTGCTCACTACGGCCACTTTCTAGCTGCATAGGGGTCAAAAAGGCTTGTAACAATGCCCCATCCTCCAGTGACAGAAAATGGACAATAGGAAAAGAATGGAAATGCTGGCTCAATTTAACTAACTAGGTGTCCTGAGAAATCTTGGTCTGTCCCCCGGGGCAGGTGGGCTTGTTACAGAAATTTTCTTCTAACACGGAAGTGCTTTCCAACAATTCTGGACCAGTCTCATATACATGACTTCACCTCCAAAGCTCAAGGAACAACCCAGACTCTGGGGCTCTTTGCTTAAACCGAACACCAGGTTTTGAAAAGAGGAGGCAGCTTTCTGTGATTGAAGAAAACTCATCAATGACAAATTCCATGGAGAAACTTAGCAGAATGACTGAATGAACTACTGTGTCTTTCAATACTCAACCCTTTCCTATATAGAGTGTGGGTGGTTCAATCTAAGCTCAATTTCTCAGCATTCTCCTGTGTCAGGATGACTACAAATGACATTCTTCCATGTCTGGAAGTTCAGCAAACAAAGTTTAGCTTTCCTGCAAGTGGGCCCTGCATGTTTGTTCTGCCACCAGGAGAAAAACACAACCCCCTTCTGCCTGTAGATCTATGTCATAATCCTCCTCTATCTTCTTCTGTACCCAGACCACGGGTGTTCCTGTGCCTCAGCCAGGTGGCGGGAGTGATGTGGGGTAACCCTCAACACCATTTGCACCTCAGCCTCAGGTCCCTTTGCTTCCCTGCACAGTGCCTGGTCATTTAACTCTGTTGCAGCAAGAAGACCCTGTGGTCCCTGGCAAGGCTCTGCAGACTTTCTCTTGCCTGGGGCTGGCATTCAGTCACCAGCACCATTCTGTTCTTTGGGAGGTGATCTTTTGTTGGAGAGCTCCCCAGTGTCTGTTGTTATGTTTGAGACTGACTTTTGTTCCAGACTAGTGGGCTGGGGAGACAAGACTGTGCTAAGTAATACAACATGAACAGAATGCTTGCAACATTTTCCAATCTTTTTCTCCCCCTTCCTCACAGAGCATCCAAAAAGGAAGAAGAAGAAGAAAAGAACAAACCTCCCTTCACTTGCTTCTTCTCCCTTTCCCCTCAAGTTTTATCCATCTATGAACTCTTATAAGATAATTCTGTCTTGATTTTAGAACCATAGTCCACAGGGAAATATGGACTAAGTGGCCACTTTTGCCATGGAGCTGACTCCTCTTTCTCTACCTTCCCATCTCTATCTCCAGTTGTAATTTCCCTCTGGACTTTCATGATTTAAATCATATACTCTATTGCACACAACCATGTCATTTTCTTCCCTATAGACAGATCATAAATGGGTGACATGCTTATTGACATCAGTAGGAAATTTCTAGTTCAGTACACACATTTCCATTTTTCTGGGAAGAGAAAGTAAAAAAATGTAGCCGCTAACTAGCATGGATGATGTGGGTGCATCATTTCCAGTAATTATGGCACTGCAGTCCCTGCTCCCTAATTAAGCCAACAACTAGTGCTCTATTTGGAGCTTTATTTCCTGTGTCATGTTGTCAAAAAACCCCTAAAAGCATGTCCTCCAACAGCCCCTTTAAAACTAAAAATTAGTATGCTTTAGTCTCAAGCAGAAACAAAATTTATTTTGGAAAGTTCGGTTCAAGTTTTATGAGTAACTCATGAAGGAAAAGGTTATGAAAATACAGTATTTCTGACTTTTTAAAACTATTTCTCAGCATTGGAACTCCCTTCATTCAAGAATCACTTTTGACAAAACAAACCTATACTCTTTAACTCCCTAGGATGCTCATGACAAAATAGTTGTGAGCTGCACAGAAGGACCATTCTTAATAGGCTAAAGTGTGAGTAAACCATCTGATTATGCAGAGTTCATGAAACTAATTCATTCATAATACTAATTGGTCACTTCTTAATTGTAGATATAGCAGCTATGGATATAGATCACATAAATAAAGGGAAATTCCACAGGAATGGATATTTATTATGAGAGTCTCTCATTCTGGGAACAGATAGCTTTTTCCACAAATATACAGCACTGTTTCACAACTGAACTCGATGACACATCACATTGTTTCCCAAACTTTCTGTGTTGAGTATAAATTAATAAATCTTATTTAAAAGTTGACACAACATGTTGTTAAAGCATCCCCTTGCTCTCTGAGCTTCACCATTCTAAACTATTGCAAGATGGAAATGAGCAAGAGATACAAATTATGAACCAAACATGTGCTTCAGTAATCTAGCTGTGTTTGTAATTTCACATTCCCTTAGGTTGTAGGAAGTAATTAAGTGCTTTTGCTTAAAAGGCCACCTGGGGGCTGGGTCCAGAAGTAAACTGTGAATAGAGCCAAACAAATTACATTATTGGATTGTTTAATTCTATCTAAAAGGAATTAAAATATGAGTAGCTGAAGGTAACTCAAATGAGAAAAAAAATCTACTTATAGAAAAGAAAGAATAGGCTTAAATTACTCTCTCTATATATGTATATTTGTGTATATATGCATATTAACATTTTATTGAACTTAAGTTTGACTTTGAGAACTGTCTCAGATACAGGGGCTTGTGGGGGGGGGGTGTCTTCACCCAGGCATAAACCATCAGGAGTACTTCCTCCTGGCTCTTTTTAGACCATACTCTGGGGAGGAGGTAGTTCATTGCTCTCTGTTGCAAACAGCTGACACCTTGTGAAAATACAGGCTGCTGGGTCCTTTTTCAGTGGAATTTTAAAAATCTGGATTTTCTGTGAACGATGTTAATTTTCAAATGTTGGTAGCCAATATGATTTTTTTTAAAGTAGTTGGTAGACCAAACACAACACAAGTGGGTAGCAGATGTGGATCAAGGCCCAATAATTTGTAATGTCCAATTTATATAATTCATAGTAGCTAAATATAACGGGTGTTCTCAAATACATCAAATGTGACTGTAAATGTGATTTTTGTAAGAGCTCAGTTTTCTTGTCTCAACTAAAAGTAATTTGTGTTTTGATTCTGTTGCTGTCTCAATTCTTCCATAGAAGTCTTACTGTGTGGGTTTTGGTCTTTCATTCTTAACAGTTGGGAAGAGCATATCTTAATGTTTTCCAACATTGTGTTCCACCTCCAATACCACCGAAAACCATTTTTCACTCCTCATTCTTGGCTTTAAGTGGGAAAGGGGAAAGCCCACCTCATTACCTTTCCTCACAATGGCTAACACATCACTGACATCAACATAACCACATAAAAGAAAAACAGTTATATATCTTTTTTCCTGATACTTAGTTTTCTGTGGAAATAGAAGTGAATATTTTGAAAAGTGGTTAAACTCATTTTTAAAAAAACACAGAGAGAATGCTTTTGTTGGTTCAACACCAGGCTTTTTGGTGAAGTGATAAGATTTTTAAAAAGCAAGGCTTTCTACCAGGTGTATGACTCCATTTCACATCACATTTGGGTTTAAATGAAATGAAACTGGGAAAGGATGCATTTTGCATTCGTAATTCAGTTAAATAGCTGAAACACATGAATTGGTCTGCTGGTAGTTGCCATATGTTCCTTTAGTCATTTTAACATTTTCTCCACAATCACTAAAAATGATCATTTTCTTATGAAGTTTAACCTCTTATTCTTTTATCTGATAGTTACTCTTTTTAAACTTTTGAATGTGTCATAACTATTATCACAATAATTGTAGAAATGCTATGAAGGTTATTCATCAAGGGCTTGTCACCATGAAATAAAATTCATGGTGCACCTGGGAATATGCCACTCTTTCATGATAGTAGCCACAACTTTAAATACCATATGAATCATCATTTGGGCAAAAGAAAAGTAGCTTTCTCTTTCTGGAATGTTCACTGGTTTGTGGAAAGATGATGTGGCACTTTATGTCACCATGCCACAGGAGAAAAGTAAGAACATATTACTGGTAAGGAGAATCATTTTCAATTTTATTTCAGTTAGTTGTAAGTTTATTTGAGAAACTCAACTATTGATATTATAGATAATATGTCCAAATTATTTCCTAATAGTTAAATTTATGTATCATTTAGAATGTCAAAAATATCACAATCTGCCTTTTCAGAATCTATGGAAATTATTGCAAAAGTCTTCACCAGCCAGTGTCCATTACATTGCTAATCTCTGGGATCCATGCTTCAAGTGGATTCAACTGGAATTCCAGATTCTCAATCAGGAGATACAACACCTTGAAGTTAAATGTTTTTTGTCCATGTTATTCAGCATCAAGTCAGGAATCAACAATTCTTACTCTTCTTCCATAGCATTAGATGGATTTGTCTTTCACCTTGTTTCATTGGTACTGCAAGTGAACTCATTCAGAATCTCAGTTATCAGCTGAGATTGAATCCCTTGATATAATAAGGTCATTTGATGTGTCCGGATACCTATGCCTGAATCCTGATTGTAACCCTGGTATGTGACTGAGTGTTGAACAGTAAGTAACATCATTCTGAAGGGATCTCTAGGCCAGGTGATGTTGATGATCCTTCTTGGGATCCAGAAGGCATTCCAGAATGAGTCTTAGGAATATCTGGTTAAGAAATTTCATGGCTCTTGGGACCTGTTCAGCATGATCTTCTCCTTTAAGAGAGCCACAAAAACCAGACCCTTTGTCAAAGAGTGTGGAAGGAATTTCCATCATAAATCACCACAGAAAGGGAGCAATATTTTAGGCAAATTGTAGGGAGCACCATAATCCAGGGATTTTACTCAGTTCTCTATTTTAGACCTACCTGGGCCACCTCAAAAGCCACCTATAGAACCCCCAACTCTCCAAAGAAATTTAAAGCTTAGCAGAAAAAGGTCGAATTCTCTAGGAGAAGCCATGATGAGATAGAGTCAGGAAGTAACTGGACAACTGTGAGTAAATGGCAGGGGCAGCAGAAACCCAAGGGTTTATAGCTTCAGTGAGAAGACAAGATGTGTAGAAATGTCAGCCAAACTGATTATCCATCCACCATCAAAGTCAGCATGGGGACAGGGTTGTTACCCCAAAGTCTAGATAAGTCTAGCAGGTTGGTGGACTCAAGTAGTTCCCCCCAAATTCCACTGACATTTTTTTTAAAATTTATTTATTTATTTGAGAGCGACAGACACAGAGAGAAAGACAGATAGAGGGAGAGAGAGAATGGGCGCGCCAGGGCCTCCAGCCACTGCAAACGAACTCCAGACACGTGTGCCCCCTTGTGCATCTGGCTAACGTGGGATCTGGGGAACTGAGCCTCGAACCGGGGTCCTTAGGCTTCACAGGCAAGCGCTTAACTGCTACGCCATCTCTCCAGCCCTCCACTGACATTTTAAATATGATTGATTGGGCAGAAATAATAATATTGATGAGACATAATACTTTCTGAGAAATTATAGTGCCAAGTCTCATTCAAGGCACTTTACTTATCAATTCATCTCTCTATAAACTTTGAGGGATTTCATTATATGTTATTATTCTTATTTTACCTATGTAGAAACTGAAACAGAAAAGGTGAGCAGATTTTCCTAAGATCACAAAGTTACTAAGTGACAGAGCTAGGATTCAAAGAGGCAGTTTTGTTCCAGAGCCTCATTCATAGTCAAGTCACTATAATACAGTTCTTTTCTTAAAAGTCTTCTTTCATGTAAACTAACCAAATGGACCAAGAAATAAATCAACTGATAGGGCCATGAGGAGGAATAGCTGAGCCTTCTCTAATGGACCCACCCACCAATTTTGGAAAGGAGTTAGGGAGAGGAAGAGAGATAATGATGATGGTGGTGGTCTTTATATGGAGTTTTGGGTACTTGCTAGGCTTGATTCTAGATAGAAACATCTAGATGCTCATCTCACTCAGGTACTCTTCAGTACAATGTGTAGGCTATGGAGTCTCATCTTAGACATTTTCTCCTGAGCTCTCCAACACAGGAGCCATGAACCACATGTGGCCATTGAGTACTTGAAGGGTGTGGAATTGAGAAAGAATTATTGTCCCCATTTAATTTCAACTACTTAGCTTAAATAGCTGCACATTACTAGTATTCTATAACAAAATTTCTTTAGAGGTGAAGCCATACTCTAAACCCATATAATCTGGCTCTTTTCTTTGTGTGTGTGTGTGTGTGTGTGTGTGTGTGTGTGTGTGTGTGTGTGTTATGTATACTGTATGCATGCATTTGTGTGCCAGTGTCCATGTTCTGGGCACATGCATGTGGAGAGCAGGCATCATTATTAGGTCCTCATGTATCCACAGCAAGTTGCTCCTACCTGCTGAGCTGACTCTCTAACCCCAGCCTAAACTTTCCACTGCAAAATTCCCATGGGAGATCATGAGCAATTACTGCAGAGCATGGTGCCACCTGTGGCAAGTTTCAAATTACAGAAATGAACATTTAGGTGCTTCTTTTTTCTCCCAACAGTTGGGGGCTTATGAAAAAAATGAGATCTGTTATTGACAAAACAAAGACACCACATTTTCTCTTAAGATTTTCTGAATAGTATAGTCTGCTTCTCAAGCAATGCAATGTGTAGTGAATGCTGTCCCATTGGGCTTGGTGGCCCCTGTATGCCCTGGATCCAATGGGATGCTAAATTATTGTGGGCCAAAAGGTCTGAAGCATGAAGCTCACTGCTCAGTGCATGGGGCAGCCAGGTCTGTCTAATCAACTTTGCCTGAGAGAACAGATCACAGGTGCAAGGACACTAGGCCCAAATTGGAGGCAGAAAGGTGGGAGCCATTGTTAGAAGTAAGACATGAATGATTAGAATGCCAGAGCTCAGCACAAAAGTGCCCAGAACTGAAAGAAATGCAAATTTGGGAGGTTGAATTAGAA
Organism: Jaculus jaculus; assembly: GCF_020740685.1. Classification (NCBI taxonomy): domain Eukaryota; kingdom Metazoa; phylum Chordata; class Mammalia; order Rodentia; family Dipodidae; genus Jaculus; species Jaculus jaculus. Next base: position 1,624,669 of record NC_059116.1, on the reverse strand, counting down.
TTTTTTCTTAAATCAGGAGCATATTTTAAAATTCATGGAACACTCAACATACAGTCTCCAACCACTTAACCTGCTTAACCAGCCAGACAAAGCTCACACCTATAATCTCAACCTCATTAGACAGAGGTAAGAGGATCACCATTATTTAAAGGGAAGCCTGGGCTACAGAATAAGTTCCAGGTCAGTTTAAGCTACAGTGTGACTATGCCTTAAACACAAGCCTACTTAACCCCTAAAAGTTTAACTCCTCGTGGTTCAATGTCACTTGTAACTCATTGATAGCACATCTGTTCTTTCATTCTAAAATCAACGTGACTTGTTTGTGAAGTATTCTTAGCTATACCAGAAGGGATCAGTAACAAAGTACATGGATGGGGGTTCTCATTCACACTGAGCACTACAGTATCTTGGATGTTCTAACTTATGCTCAGGGAGAACTTAATTTGCCTGGTCTCCCTACATTCTACCCCTGGTGCTCCACTCTATCTGCAAGACTTGGTGCGAGCAAACTGACTCCTCTAAGTCCCCTCTTCAAAACGTATTTGGGTGGGACTCAAGTCAAAAGTCTCTGTCTGGAATCAGTTACACTTAAACTGCTTGAAATATAGCCTCTCTCTTCTCTCTCCCTTTCTCTCCTTTCTCTCTCTCTCTCCTTTCCCTCCCCCCCTTCTTCTTTTAGTTGCTTTGTCTTGGGAATAAAAAATGATACTGAATGAATAAAAAGGGCAAGACAATAAGAATACCCTGGAACCCAAGGGCTTTTTAAAAGCAAGTTTTCTCAACTCCAAAGCAAGTTCATCCACTATAGAACTGAAGAGTGTTAACGATTTATTACAAAGAACAAAAACATGGGGGAAATTTTTTGCCAAGGGGGAGAATTTTGCAATTCAAAATGTGTGTGTGCGGGTGTGTGTGACATTTGTAAAATTTCACACAATGTTTCTGTTTTGCCAGGCAGCATTCACAGAGCCAAACCTTGGAGCTCTGAACAGCACCTAGATCAAAAGCAATCAGCAGCCGAAGCCCACACAACAGCACATGAGAAAGCACGCCAGGGACCCTCTCACGCAGTAAAGACAGCAAGTGGCAATGCTGAATCACACAACTCCTCAGACACAGAAAGAAGAACAATCAAATTAAGGAAATCCTTAAAAGGACAAGTTGTTGTCAATTATACAAGATGGCGAGAGGGCTTCAGTTTTGCTTCATATAAGTAAATGGGGTTTTGGAACTTATATGAACATATCCATCAGACACCATTAAAGTCAAGATCATACTGTATCCTACCTTAACTGGCTCACAGAAACATGAGCCTGGAGTATCTATTCACTGAGGAGCTTTTCTATAACACGTTCTATAAAGAACCAGATAATAAATGTTTTTGACTTCATAAGTCTGGTAAAACATGATATGATAGGTTTGGCTGTGTGGTTCAGGACATTTAGGTCAATAATAATTTGGCAGCCTATTGAATCCAGGTGGTACAAGAGCCACCAAGCCCAATGGGACTGTTTTATCTACACTATTTGAAACATCTTATTTCCCAAAGTATAGAATTCAGACTGTGAACAATCTGCTCCAACTACTATACTTTGCTGGTAGTCAACATGTCCCTGAATTAGAGTAGCTGTTCTAATAAAACTTTGTGCACAAAAACAAGTGCTTGGGCTGGAGGGATGGCTTAGCAATTAAGGTGTTTGCCCCCAAAGCCAAAGGACCCAGGTTCGATTCATCAGCACCCACGTTAGCCAGATGCACAAAGGGGCACATGTGTCTGGAATTCATTTGCAGTGGCTAGAGGCCCTAATGCACCCATTCTCTCTCTCTCTCTCTCTCCCTCCCTATTTCTCTGTCAAATAAATATATAAATAAAAATAAAATAAAATAAAACAAGCACTTGCTTTCAGTTTGCACCTCCATCCTTAAAATTCTGATAAAGGGAAGAAGATGTACTTAACTACTGCAAGATTTAAGTTTTATTAATATATGTAGAGAAGTATAACTACTATAAATTCTGCATAATTCTAATCTAGTCTAAACTTATCTAAACTAGTGTAATATTTTAATATTAGAACTAGAATATGGGGCTGGCAAGATTTTAAAAATCTGTAGTAAATTTCTGCACTATTTAATCATATAACTTAAATGTTTCCTCACCAAAGGAAATTACCCTGAACATTTTCATTCACTGTTTTCTTTCTCTCAGACATTCACCTGTAGATTAGTTACCTTCTCTGAATTTCCATACCCTGATGCTGTGGCTAAAGTATAGCAGTTTTACAACTGAAAAAAAAAGGCCATGTGCCTATTTTTTTTTCACTCAGTAACCAAAATAGATATCCTATAATATTGTGGAGAAATAGATTCAAAATTTAGAATGAAAGGAATTTTATGCCTCCATCTCAGCTCCCAATAACTCAATAAAGCTATTTGGGCTTAAAGCATTCAAGGACTCAGAAAATGTGTCACCTACAGAGCCTTTCTGAAAACATATTCAAGAGAGTATGCCAGAACAGTGAAAGATGTATCCAAAGAGGAGGAAAGACATAAGAACTGAGAAAATCAGCATAGATAAAACATATAAATAAATGAACTAATGATTCATAATAGAGTTTTAAAATTTAATGCAATTATTAAGGAATAATTTCTTATAAAATAGAGGTATGATATATAAATATTAATCACAATGTTAAGATAAAATGTTTCCATTCAACCTAGAAGAGGTAGTGAGAATGAAAGAGAATCTTAGTTAGTCTTGCCTTGCTTAAGGAAAAGATAATGGTTAGTTAGAATTTGTTATTTAAAAAAAGGAGCTTATTTACATGTTACTAAAATAATATACTAGATAAATAATGGTAGCATGTATATTGTCCAAACCAGTAAGCAGAAAAATAACAAAAACCCCTCAACCACCTCAGGAAAGGGTAAAAGCTCATTTACATGAAATAGGAACACACCAGAGCTAAGTGGTTAGACCCTATGGCTGAAGGACACGGAGAGATAGTGCTGGAATTGAGTTGGAATCTAGATCCCTGTTCTAAATGGTAGGAGTCTATAGGTGAAGACGCCACAAACTGAGGTTATGGGACACTGACAGATCATGCTGAAACTAATATGGAAGCCAGCTTCCTGCTGGCTGGCTCTAATAGTGTTGGTAAGTGCTACATGAGATGCTGGAGGATAAAGGTCACCAACAGCATAAACAAGCAGGGGATCCTGCAAGCTACAAAATCAACCAGCCAGGCAAGTTGTAAACATATGTGCAATAATGGCACACAGGCTAGGGGGTAGCCAACTGCTCTCTGATGGAACATGAGACCTACTCAGTGAGAGTGAATTAATACCTGACACTGACAGCCAAGTCAGAAGTCTTTGGCTTAGAAAGCTATTGACCCTAGAAGGAAGCTACCACTGTTCCTTGGCTAAAAGTAGAGGGTGTGCCAGTTGAAATGTTTTCTAAATGCCCATGCTTATTCCCTTTGATCCATGCTGCTCTAACTCTTGGTGAGAGTATCTGCATTCTACAGATTGCAACTAATGCCAGGGAGACACAGGCCCATCACTATGGCAAGAGACAAAGCCAACTGCCTTGCTTGAGATGAGTCATCTCTATCACATCTACCAGGGCCCAGAAAATATAAATGAGGAAATGGCGGAATAAATATTAGTGCTCTTCTCAATATCAGCTTGAGAACCTCTACATAGGAGATGCAAGTAAACATTGAGGAGTCTCAAAACTCATCAAAGTAGAAAATCAGAGGCTGCTGAGAGTCCAACACTAAAGGAGACTTACTACCATGCCCTCTAAGGCTCAGGGCATATTGAAGAAGAGAAAGATGCAAACTCAATGTACAGAAAATTCTACTACCTAACTATACATTTTTATTTATTTATTTACTTTGGGAAAAAGAGAGAGAGAGAGAGAGAGTGAGCAAGAGAATGGGCACGTCAAGGCCTCTAGCTAGTGCAAACAAACTGCAGATGCATGTGCCACCTGGTGCATCTGGATTTACATGATTACTAGGGAATCAAACCTGGGTCCTTTGGCTTTTCTGGCAAGTGCCTTAAGTACTAAGTCTCTCCAGCCCTATACATTTTCATTTAAAAAAAAAAAAACTCTACTTACAAGGCTGGAGAGATGCCTTAGCAGTTAAGGCACTTGCTGCAAAGCCTAAGAATTTATGTTAGAATCTCCAGGTCCCATGTAAGCAGATGCACAGTGACCCAAGCACACAATGTCACACATGCACACGAGGGAGCACACGCATCTGGAGTTTGCTCACAGCAGCTGAAGGCTCAAACCTGCTCTCTTGCTCTCTCTTTCTCTCTCCCTCTTTCTCTCTCAAAAAAAAAAAAAATGTAAAAAATATCTACTTACAATTCATTCAAAAACAATGGATGAATTTAATGCCATAATGAAAAATTGTAATCCTTTCTCTTAGAAGTCAATAAAGACATAACTTACCCAAAATGAGGATGTGGATATCACAATGAACATGCTTGATATAACTGATAAATGGAAAGCTTTATAAAAATAGAAGCAAAATTAACATTCTTTCAAATAGCCAGGGGTAATTTATAAAACTGATAACATATTAGATTAGAAAAATATTCTCAAATATTTCTTTTATTATTATTTACTTAATTAAGAACGAAAGACAGAGAGAGAAAGAGGCAGATACAGAAAGGGAGGGAGAGAGAGAGAGAGAATGGGCATGTCAGGGTCTTCAGCCACTGCAAATTCCGGACACGTACACCCCCTTGTGCACCTAGTTAACGTGGGTCCTGGGGAATCGAGCCTCGAACCAGGGTCTTTAGGCTTCACAGGCAAGTGCGTAAACACTAAGCCATCTCTCCAGCCCCTCAAATATTTCTTAATAATAGAAGTTGTACAAAACATATTCTATACTTATTACCCAAGAAAATCAAACATCAGCAACAGAAAATGGTCAAACTGAAATCTATCCATGAGATCTATAAGACATCTTATAAATAGCCTTAAATTAAAAAGAGATTCACAACATACATTACAGACTACTCATGGGGACATGATACTAAAAATATTTCGTATCAAAATCTAACAGCATTTGGAATACCACGATGAGCAAGACATGACTGAAAACACATGAATTAAAATAAAATTATAAAAGTTGGATAAGGACAAATAAATAAGATAAATTCACATGTGAGCATAGAGGTAGAGCTATGAAATAGAAAAGAACATAACTTACTTAGTTCATAAAAACAATGGTTACTGGGCTGGAGAAATGAGTCAGTGATTAAGGCACTTGCCTGTAAAGCCAACGATCCGAGTTCATTTCCTCAGTACCCACATAAAACCTAATGCACAAAGTGATACATACATGTAGAGTTCCATTTACAGTGGCTACAGGCCCTGGCATGCCTATTCCTCCACCCCCTGCTTGCACATGAATAAATAAAAATATTTTAAAGTACTAGCTGTTTAAAAACTAGTTACTTAAAAAGAGGTTAATCTATGGAAAATATACTAAGAAAAATTAGGACCACAAATAATATTAGAAATGAAGAAGAAAGCTAAGCACAGCGGTGCATGCTTGTAACCCCAATACATGAGACACTAATGTAGAAAGGATTGCCATGCATTTGAGGCTGTCTGAAACCCCAAAGTTAGAATCTGTTGTATACACAAGCATCATAGATGGCCCCTTGCCCTAGGTCAGACCTTCAGCAATCTTCAAAGAATTTAAAAGATAAGAACCTTGATATTGTGGCTTACAGCTTATGAAAAAAACAACATATAAGCCGGGCATGGTGGTGCACGCCTTTAATCCCAGCACTTGGGAGGCAGTGGTAGGAGGATAGCTATGAGTTCAAGGCTACCCTGAGAATACATAGTGAATCCCAGGTTAGCCTGGGCTAGAGTGAAACCCTACCTCGAAAAACCAAAAAATAAATTAATTAACTAATTAATTCAAATAAGATAGCTAATACACACTTAGAGAAATTCATAAGGCAAAGGGTTTTATTTTTGAGAAAGGCAGCAAGAATCTAGGATATATGGCTTATTTGATTCTCAAAACCATGTCTTGCATTTATTCAAAAAAAATGACATATTTGAACTTTGCAGGGCTATAAACCAAAGGTGAGGGGAGGCAGGGCATGATTTTGAAATGGAGAATGGTGATAAGGTCAGCCTCAGACTTACTGGAAGTCACAAGTTGTTTTTAAGCCCTGCATGGCAGCTGTTTCGGTTTTAAAGGTTTATTGAAAGTGGACATTATTTACACCATGCTCATACAAAAATACAAGCAGTGTTTCCCCAGCACCTGCGGCAGATGTGTAAGGGGAAAATCTGAGCTCACATAACTTCCAGAATCATAAACATGCCAACCTTTCCCAAAAGAATACCTCTCTTTGTGGCAAGCCCAGCCTGCCATTTGATGCCAGATCTCTTATCATGGTTTGAACCTTGATGAACTGCCTCTTAACCCACCTTTGGCTATGAAACTGTCAGGCCTGATAAACTAACGGGTTCAGTGATGGTCAGTGCCTGAGTGGACGTTCTCTAAGGAAAATGAGAATGTTGTCTTAGAAAGCAGTGTGTGAGCCTCTGCCCTCATTTAGAACCCAAGTTCATGGCTAATAGGAAAGGGGAAAATAATAAACATGGCCACAGAAGAGCCTATCTGGACAAAGAACTCATTTCACAGGGAAAGTTTTCAAAGTTACCTCCCCCAAGGCTCTCAAGACAGCCTGTGCCTGGAGATCTTTGTGTTTACAACATGTCAGTGCAGGGTTTTCCTTCCTGGCATCCATTGGACATTTACCTGCGGCATTCTTCTCTGACCGCTCCCTTAAAACATTTTTTTCTTCCCTTTTAAGTAAATAAAGTTACTTTCGGTTTTAGCTGGCTGGTGTGGCTGATTCGGCTCTGTTAATTAGGAGTCACGCGTATGGAGTGGCGATTCCATGTGTCTGCAATTTGCGTTTGGAAGAGAGGAAAGCTGTACGAGGGTGACGGCCTGGCTCAAGTGGTCCACAGACTTGTAGTTTGAAAGTCAGGCCCCCAGTGCAGTGGAAGTCACAGAGTTAAGTACAAAGAGCTCCTGTGACTCAGGAAATCCGTCTGGTACCAGATGAAGGGGCTAAACATACGTGTAGTGCCATCACCATGGGAATGGCACGGTGACATCGCTTGTAGTGTTCCTGTCAGTAGCTGAACAGTCATAGGCTTTCCAGGGTGGGCGCCAAAGGAAACGGTATCATCATCAAAGGTGGCTTGTTTCTTATTCATGGACAACCAATAGCCAATAATCCTTTCTGGATTCCAGGCTTCTCTCTTAGATAAAGCCTCTTCCCTAGGCTTCCTGATGTGGAGTTGAGTTTTGTGGGGTTAAAATTCCCATCCCACACCAACCTCGCTCATGTCTTGGGTTCTTATCCACGTTATCAAAGAATTGAGAATGCAAATGCACAGGAGCGGTAAATTATGAAATTTATTTTACAGAGAGTTAAGATTAACAGGAAAAGCAAGCAAAGAAGGCCAAGCCAAGAGAAATGCTCCCCGTTTCCGGCCAGGGAAGTGTAAGGGGAAATGGGGAAGATCTACCTCCTATGGGGAGAAGTATCTTGGGGACAGAAGCCCTTAGAAAAGGGATTCATCCATGCAGAATGCAAAGCAAGAAACGCCAGTCAGAAAGAACTTCTCCCCCTCCCAGCTCTGCTAAGCAATTCCAGGAGCCTTGCTAGGAAGGGGAAGAAGAGACTCAGAAGACGCCCCATAAGAAAGAAGGGGAGGAGACGCTTACAGGACTAAGTGAGCTGAAGAGAGGGTAGAGAGAGTTCACACACTGGCTCAGGTCCAATTCCAGCCAGAAGCCATGATTGGGTGGTGGGGTTCATGAGGAACTCTAACTCAGGAAGATCCCAACCATGGGGCTAAGCCCCACAAACTGTGGAAGAAACAGGAAGCTGTTGCTTTTGCTGAGGGACGGTTAGGAGGTTGTCGCTTGCAGCCATCTTAGATGAGGCTGGATCAGACAATGGATGGTAGTCCTACCAGGACAGGCAAAGTAACAACATATTTCCATGGGCCAGTCACTAGTTTACCTACCAGAAAGAAAGATTGCCTAGCTCCTAATCTATCATTCCCTCATCACAGTTATTCCCCTGTTAAAGACAAGCAGATTCAATGAGCCCAGTAAAGCATGGTAAGATTGTGTTCTTGACCCTGCACAGAATTTGCAGGGGTAAGAGAGATCGGCCCACTCCAGATACAGCATGGCAAGTGGGAAATGCCGACCAAAAAGCAGGGTCAGGTATCAACTGGTGGAAAATTTAAAAAAGTAAATAAACAAAATATCTGGGGTGAAAGGAATTCAGGCTAAACCAATCCAACAGGATTGTTACTGAAGAGCAGCTTTGTCATCAGACATGTCCTGGGGACTGGGGGATGGTATGGAAGCTAATCAGATAGCACACTCCACAGATATGCGGAGTGTGTGTTCTGGAGGGTGGGGTTCTGGCTAATCTTAATTAGCAGGTTCTCACTAAAACCCGGTTTCACAAGAAAATGTACAGAGGAGCCTAAGAACAGTCAGGAGACTGAAGTTTGATTGAGAAAGGACCCTGACTCACTGGGTATGAGCCAAGCAAGCATCCCAGTGAACAGAACTTTGGTCCTGCTAAACAGGATGGGGTTTCTTGTGTAGCTCAGTTCTGGCTCCTTTCTGAAATGCCTAAGACAAAACTCAGGAAATGCTTTGAGCGAGAGAAGATTAGAGCTGGAAGGGATTTTGACATCATTCCTAACCAGTTCCATCAGTGTATGGGAAAGGAATTGAGGAGAAATGATTCAGTTCCACTAGCATTTATTTGGTACAGAAACCAATGCCAGAATTCACATCTTCTGGCTCCAGCAGCTTCTGAAAACTATTGTGTGCTCAGGGTGTTCTCGAGGACACATTTCCGTGGCATCCTTTCGACCTCAACACACAAAAGCAGATAGGGAAGGATTTATGCAATACTTCCTTATTGAAAAGCTATAGGGTCTTGATGATGTCCTCCCAAACAATTCCTTCTATTTTTCTGATTTAAGGTCCTGTATAAGCCAACTGAGGCTGCTTCCCTTTTGCAGCCTTGGGGACTATATTTCTTCTTCTGTGTGGGGGGTGAAGGGAGGAAGAACATAGCATTTGGCTTCTTGGAAACCAATTTCACAGGACTCACTCGAAAGAAGAACAAAGTTGACTCATGCACTTAATGAATGGTTTATCTCCAGCCGGTTTTATAATAATATTTGCTTTGCTCCATTCTGAAAGAAACATCACTCATAAATCAAACATAGGGACTTTCTTCAAGTTTGAACAATCACTAAAATTGTATATAAATTTACATTTCTAATAATTTAGTTGTAGGTGAGCAAAAATTTAGCCCCCCCAAAAAGTTCTCAAAGGAAGCTGGTAGGGATGTGTTGCAGTCAGGTTCACACTGGTGGCAGAAAACACCTGTCCAAGAACAGCTTGTAGGATAAAAGGGTTTATTTTGGCTTATAGACTCCAGGGAAAGCTCCATGATGGCAGGGGAAAACGATGGCCTGAGCAGAGGGTGGACATCACCCCCTGGCCAACATCAGATGGACAACAGCAACAGGAGAGTGTGCCAAACATTGCCAAGAGGAAGCTGGCTATAACACCCCTAAGCTTCCACCCCAACAATACACTGCTTCTAAAAGGCGTTATTTCCCAAATTGCCATCAGCTCTGGACCTAGCATTCAGAACATCTAACTTTATGGGGGACACCTGAGCCAAACCACCCTAGGATAGAAAGGTGGTTTAGGTAATTCTACAGCTCTTTTTTGTTTTTGTTTTTGTTTTTCGAGGTAGGGTCTCACTCTGGTCCAGGCTGACCTAGAATTAACTCTGTAGTCTCAGGGTGGCCTTGAACTCACGGCGATCCTCCTACCTCTGCCTCCGGAGTGCTGGGATTAAAGGCGTGCGCCACCACGCCCGGCTATTCTACAGCTCTTTAAAGCCTTCAATGAGACAAATAAAAGTGACTGAACTGTTTGTTCCCTGTGATGCTTTGAAGACTATTCCTGAATCTTAACACAATTTCCAGGAGAAAGTTCTATACAGACCCTGGGTATGGCCTTCAGCAACACAGTTCAAATTAGTAATGCATAGATAGTTCATCATAGGCATGGAGTAATAATGACCTGAAATCACCGCTTTTTTTAATTGTCGTTGATTTTTTTTTAAAAAAATCTTTCATCTTACGTCAAACTTCTTGCCTAATTTTGCTTGGCTTGCTGGTGGGAGACATCCTAGACAAATCCCTTTGCATTGAAGAGAAAAAACACAGGCACACATTGAGTTCAGCCCCCATGCCTGTTTTCTCATTGTCCCTTTCAATGGAGGTGGAAGTGCCCATCTCAAGGATTTCAAAGACTAAGTAGAGAAGTTTTTAATTATTATTCATCCCCTACCTTATGATCAGCCCATCTTCTGAATTTATTTTAGGATGTACTCCAAAAGTGAATGGCAAACCAACAGGACCTGCTTCTTGAAGAATAAAGCTACTTGGGGAGAAGGAGGAGGACTAGATTCGCTATACTTCATAGGCCAGGAAAAACACTGCATCAAATTACACCTTGTGAATTATTTATCCAATTTTCTTTGATAAATCTAAGCAAGCATTTTGCTTGCATCAAATATATTCCAGGAGTTTTAACTGCTTATTGTAAAATCAAGGGCACAATAGTTCCTTCATGAAACATGGCTATATGTTTAGCACTAACAAATACGACACATATATGATGAATGCTTCCTTATTATAATGCCAAACATTCAGTCCATGAAACTTGAAGTCCCATATTCCAAATCCTTATGAACAAGATGTTTCCTCTCAGGCAATTTATTCTGGTGATGTGGAACCTTTGAATAAATAGTGACGCTAGTATTTTTTTAATAGCTGTTTCCCACCACATAGTGCAAGGGAAACATTAACAAGGTCTGAATTCATAGCTCATCATTGTACAAGTCCCAGATTTAACAACATTTATGGTGAACTATAAATTATTTTATATGTGGATGTTCTGCCACTTGGATATATTAGGGTCCATGTTCTTCTCCACCTTATCATTTTAAACAGAAAAGATATTCTGTCCATGCGATATCCTCAATAATGATAGGATATTTAGATAGAGCCACTTCAGAAGAGGGGATGGCACATTTCTGTAATAATTTAACCAAGCTCTCTTTTCCTCTTTGATGAAGTGGATTTCTGAGATAGCAGTGACAGTAGCACTATAGTATATATCCATTCCCTCTCCCACCTGCCCTAGTGAGTGCCTTTGATCTGTCTGGTTTCTGATAAAGTGATAACTGGTCCTCCTTCATGCTACTCCTGAAATGGTTACAGCCTCATGAAAGGCTATTTGTTCTTCTGGCTGAACTCTTTCTTTTCTGGTCTCAATAAAGTCCTCCAACAAGAGAGACCATTTTATTTTACCAGTTCTTATTGGATGGTGGGAATAGATTGTACTTTATAAATCTCTATATATTATGAAATAATGTTCTGGGGGAACATAGCTTTCGGGTTTTTAGCTAGTACCTATAATGCAATTTTGTTTTCCTGAAATCTTTGTTGCTTTCTTATGTGTGAAGGATTTCTTCAGGCATCCACTCACCAAAAGCACATCATTTACAAAGCCGGGAGCAAAGCAAGGATCAAGAAGTTTCCATTGCAATCATCTACTTACATTTTAAGTCTACTCTCATACTTCAGCAAATTCTGAGACCTGTTCAATTGTCATGTTCTGATAAAAATTTCAGTATGTAGGACTGGAGAAATGACTTATGGGTTAAGGCACTTGTTACAAAGCCAAAGGACCCAGGTTCGATTCCACAGGACCCACATAAGCCAGATGCTCAAGCTGGCACACGCATCTGGAGTTTGTTTGCAGCAGCTGGAGGCCCTGGCACACCCAGTCTCTCTCCTCCCTCCTTTCCTCCCTCCCTCCCTCTCTCTTTCTCTCTCTCTCAAATAAATAAATAAAAATAAAAAGCAAAATATTTTCAGTGTATGGACATCATACGTACACGTAGATAAGACTATTTGATATTTAAATTTCATTTACTTTCAAAGCTCTTATAAGTTTTTAATAAAATCTTTGCTTAAATACAGATAATAATGTGCTTTTTTGAATTTTTATTGACCACTTTCATACATGACCATAATGTTATTTGATCATCATCCCATTCAATCCCCTTTGTGTCCCTGACCTTGTGCCTATCCTTTTTCCCTGAACTCCTTTTTTTCCAACTAAACCCTCTTTATTTTGATAATTTTTTTTCACCTTCCTCCATCATGCATGTCGAAATATTGGTGAGCTCAATTTTGTGGAGTCTTGTAAAGGTATTCACAGTTGCTAGGAGGTCATAATATAGCTGTGGCTTCTTTCTTGTTTAGAAGATCATGTCTCAAAGTACTTCTCCCCTCCTTCTGCTTTTACATTGTTTTCCTCTAGGGAAAGGGAAGAATGTAAAGTACTTTAAAATAAAGATGAATAAAAAGATGGTTTCTTAAATTCTGGTTCTGCTATTTTCGAATTAAACAACCTTGTTCATGTGGGTCTCTATCCATCATAATTTCATCTCTAAAATGAAAATAATTCAAATTTCTTAGAATTATAAAAATAATTAAATAGGGCTGGAGAGATGGCTTAGCGGTTAAGGTGCTTGCCTGTATAAGCCAAAAGACCCAGTTTTGACTCCCCAGGACATGCATAAGCCAAATGCACAAGGGGGCACACACATCTGGAGTTCATTTGCAGTGGCCAGAGGCCCTGATGCACCCATTCTTTGTCTCTCATTCCTTCTCTCTCTCTACCCCTGCCTATTTCTGTATTTATCTCTCTCTCTCTGAAATAAATAAATAAAAATATTTTTAAAAATAATTATAAAAATAATTAAATAACATGTGTCAAGTGCCAATAGCAAGCTATGTCAAAAGATGGTACAAAGTAAAAGATAATTTCCTTCTCTGGAATAAAACAACTTTAGTGGGTGGTAGATCTTACATATAAATCATGTATATTGAATACAAATTGAAAAATAAACATTGCTTTAGGTGGAAATGAACTCATAAATGTGGCAATTCTGAGTTGCGATTAAATAAATCCACCCAAGTGAAGTCAGCACTATGAATTGCAAGGAAGGAGAAAAGGCATGATAACCGGGTGTGGTGGTACATGCCTTCACTCTCAGAACTCAGAAGGCAGAGTCATGACCGGGCTTGGGGGTGCATGCCTTCACTCTCAGAGCTAAGGAGGCAGAGTGATGACCGGGCGTGGTGGTGCATGCCTTCACTCTCAGAGCTAAGGAGGCAGAGTGATGACTGGGCATGGTGGTGCACGCCTCCACTCTCAGAGCTCAGGAGGCAGAGTGATGACCACGCGTGGTGGTGCACGCCTTCACTCTCAGAGATCAAGAGGCAGAGTGATGACTGGGCATGGTGGTACACACCTTCACTCTCAGAGCTCAGGAGGCAGAGTGATGACCAGGCGTGGTGGTGCACGCCTTCACTGTCAGAGCTCAGGAGGCAGAGTGATGACCAGGCGTGGTGGTGTATGCCTTCACTCTCAGAGATCAAGAGGCAGAGTGATGACTGGGCATGGTGGTACATGCCTTCACTGTCAGAGCTCAGGAGGCAGAGTGATGACCAGGCGTGGTGGTGCATGCCTTCACTGTCAGAGCTCAGGAGGCAGAGTGATGACAGGGTGTGGTGGTACATGCCTTCACTCTCAGAGCTGAGGAGGCAGAATGTTGACTGGGCGTAGTGGTGCATGCCTTCACTTACAGAACTCAGGAGGCAGAGTGATGACTGGGCAAGGTGGTGCATGCCTTCACTCTCAGAACTCAGGAGGCAGAGTGATGACTGGGCATGGTGGTACATGCCTTCACTCTCAGAACTCAGGAGTCAGAGTGATGACCAGGCGTGGTGGTACACGCCTTCATTCTCAGAGCTCAGGAGGCAGAGCTAGGAAGATATTTGTGAGTTCACTCTCAGAGCTGAGGAGGTAGAGTGTTGACTGGGCATGGTAGTACACTCCTTCACTCTCAGAGCTCAGGAGGCAAAGTGATGACCAGGCATGGTGGTGCATGCCTTCACTCTCAGAGCTCATGAGGCAGAGTGATGACCGGGGGTGGTTGTGCATGCCTTCAATCTCAGAGCTCAGGAGGCAGAGTGATGACTGAGCCTGGTGGTGCATGCCTTCAGTCACAGAACTCAGGAGGCAGAGTGATGACTGGGCATGGTGGTACACACCTTCAATCTCAGAGCTCAGGAGGCAGAGTGATGACTGGGCGTGGTGGTACACGCCTTCACTCTCAGAGATCAGGAGGCAGAGTGATGACCGGACGTGTTGGTGCACGCCTTCACTCTCAGAGCTCATGAGGCAGAGTGATGACCGGGGGTGGTTGTGCATGCCTTCAATCTCCGAGCTCAGGAGGCAGAGTGATGACTGAGCCTGGTGGTGCATGCCTTCAGTGATAGAACTCAGGAGGCAGAGTGATGACTGGGCATGGGGGTACACGCCTTCACTCTCAGAACTCAGGAGGCAGAGTGATGACCGGGCATGGTGGTGCATGCCTTCACTTTCAGAGCTCAGGAAGCAGAGTGATGACTGGGCGTGGTGGTACACTCCTTCACTCTCAGAGCTCAGGAGGCAGAGTGATGACCGGGCATGGTGGTGCATGCCTTCACTTTCAGAGCTCAGGAAGCAGAGTGATGACTGGGCATGGTGGTACACTCCTTCACTCTCAGAGCTCAGGAGGCAGAGTGATGACTGGGTGTTGTGGTGCACGCCTTCACTCTCAGAACTCAGGAGGCAGAGTGATGACTGGGCATGGTGGTACATGCCTTCACTCTCAGAGCTCAGGAGGCAGAGTGATGACTGGGCGTGGTGGTGCATGCCTTCACTCTCAGAGCTCAGGAGGCAGAGCTAGGAAGATCTTTGTGAGTTGGAGACCAGCCTGAGACTGCATATAAATTCCAGGTTAGCCTGGACTAGAGTAAGAGATACTATTCTAATAAATAAAATAAATAAATAAATATGTAATAAATCTTTTAAGAAGACTGAAAGAAAATGCATGATGGCCTTGTCATGTATTTTTTACTCTTTCACTTACTTCTTTGCTTATAATTATCAAATACAAATAAGAAAACTTGACTTATAGTTGTATAATTAAAGTGAAGAAAAGTTAAGTGTAGACAATATATGCGGGAAGCATTTTTATACTAAGACTGAAACACAAGTATTTTCTAGAGGAAATAATTGAGTCTTATAACTTGTGACATTAAAATGGAAATATCTCTGTCTATCAGGTGTGTGCTATAAATACTAGCCTTAATATTCTAACATTAAATACTAATATAAGATACTAATCAGCCATATATGTTATTACATATATTATATTAATTATGTATCTGTAATCCCAGCTCTGAAAAGGCTGAACAGGAGATTCAAAAATTAGAGGTCAGCTTAGCTACATACCAAATTCAAGACTATCAGGATCCTGTCTCAATTAATCAATCAACCAACCTGTAAATCCAGATGATGCATAACTTTAGTTCCAGCACTCAGGAGGCAGAGGTAGGAGGATTGCTGTGATTTCAAGGCCACCCTGAGAATACATAGTGAATTTCATGTCAACCTGGGCTACAGCAAGACATTACCTTGAAAAAGCCAAGAATAAATAAATACATAAATCTATAAATCCAGTTATTTTTACACTTGAGTTTTGAATATCATACACTCAGGTGAACAGTATCTAAAGATATACATTATTTATAGAAATAAATCCAATTGTTTATATTTATTAACCTCTTAATATGTGATGTTCTATGGCCTATAAACCAAATGTATATGCATGTGTGTCTAACTCAAAAAATATAATTCTTGAACTGTGGTATAGTTATGGTTTGAATGTGAAATGTCCCTCACAGGCTTTAATACTTGGTTTTCAATTGATGCTGCTGTTTTGGAAAATTGGAGAACTTTTGGGATGAGAAACAAAGGTGGTTTATGTAGGTCATGGGTTATAAGGAACCTCTCTTTTGGACCTGTCTTCAGATTGCTGAATCACAACCTAGGCTACAAATTCCAGCTTTCCTGCTTTCTACCCCATAATCAACCCCAAGCCAGAATAAATCCTTCATCCCTTATGTTGCTTCCATAGCTATTTTGTTACATTAATAAGAATAGTAACACATACAATTACATTGCATCTACTTGTGTATACAAAGCTGATCAGCCCTACAGAGAATTCTTGATGAAGTGCTGAACATAGAATAGAATAGATTACATATTAGGACACAAAAAAAATCTCAATAAATTTAGGAAAACTAAAATAACTCCCTGGTTTCCCTAAGACATAAGTTTATAGCTCTAAATCCTACAGCACAAAACAGTGAGATCTCAAATTAATAATTTAATAATGCACCTGCAGGCTTTGGAATTATAAGATAATCAAAAAGAAAGAATGTTCTTCTCAACATATATGATCTGCTAAAATTAAACCAAGAGGAGGTAAATAAACAGTGATAAAAAATAATGAGATTGCTGGATATGGTGGTGCACGCCTTTAATCCCAGCACTCAGGAGGCAGAGGTAGGAGGATCTCTGAAAGTGTGAGGGCACCCTGAAACTGCAAAACTGCATAGTGAATTCCAGGTCAGCCTGAGCTCGAGCAAGAACCTACCTCAGGAAAAAAAAAAAAAAAAAAAAAAAAAAAAAAAGACTAATGAGATTGAAGCAGTAACTAAAATTTTCCCAAGCCCCCAAAGTCCAAGCTGAGATAGGTTGACTGCAGAATTCTATGTCATTGGTAGAACATATGAAACCATTGCTTCTCAAGTTATTTCATAAATCTGAAAAGAAGGAAATGTTCCCTAACTCCTTCTAGAAAAGCCAGCATTACCCTAATTGCAAAATTAGAGACATACACACATAAAGAATAATATAGATTAACATCACTTATGGACATAGAGATGTATAAAAATCCTCAATAAAATACTTTTAAACCAGATTCCAGAATATATTGATCTAAATTGATCAAGTAGGTTTTATTCCAGGGATGTAGGGACAATATACAGAAATCCATAAATTTAATAGATCAATCATATAGTACACTTAAGGACAGAAATCATATGATCAGCTCAATAGATGTAAAAAATCATGCTCTTTGATTCAAAAATAACAATCCTTCATGATAAAAATCTTTGGTAAGACTAGGGAAGGAGGGATTATTTCTCATCCAATAAAGGTTATTTATGAGAAAACTAGAGTCAATATAATGCATGCATAAGCCATTGAATTTTTAAAATTTCTTGCATAGATTTGGAGACTTTGAGGAAGATTGGTCTGACAGTAGAATGATGGTTTGGTAGGTAAAACAGAGTCTAGAAGCAAGAGCATTAGGTTGCAAAAAAGCCTTGTGATTTGGGCTAGAGAGATGGCATAGCAGTTACAGTGCTTGCGTGCAAAGCCAAAGAATCCAGGTTCAATTTTCCATGTAAGCCAGATGCACAAGGTGGCACATATATCTGGAGTTTGTTACTGAGACTGTAGGCCCTGGCACACTAGTTCTATCTGTCTCCCCCCGCACACACACACACACCAGATGAAAATAATAAATAAATAATTAAATTGTGATTGCTCAAAAGGCAGGTTACTGTAGACTGAGTTGGGTCATGACAGTGAGAAGGAGGTGACAGGTGAGTAAGAAAAAGAGACTGCTCGAATAGTAGGGTTCTGGTGGGAATAGAAATATGGACATGGAAGCAAGGGACAAAAAGAGAAATCAAAAATGATACAAGAACTTTAGCTTCCCACCACATGCAAGTAACAAGGTCCAGATTTTTCTCACTGCCATAAACATCCAGAAAACTGAACAGAAGCATGAAGCAATTAACTTCCAATGTCAGACAATTGGCAGCATCGGACACTCATCTCTGGCAGGGAGGTGGGAGAGGAAAAATAAGGTGAAGCCTTCACTTATACTGGCATTCTGCCTGGAAGAAATTTGTAAACCTCCAGACCAAGGAAGGGTACCTCAAATAAGGTTCCATAGCGCTACTAAGTTCATTACAAGAAAGCACATTGCAGAGTGGCAGATGAAACTGAAATTTTAAACTAGAGTACCAGAGACTAGAAAGCTATACTGAGAAGGAAGCTTCAGAAATGTGGGTAGGATTCTTCCTACATCTCTTAACGGGTATCAGACTGTGTGCACAGGACTGGGAAAAGTCACCATGGAGTGATAGGATAAGGAAACATTAGGTTTTGTTTTCAGGTGGCTAGAATGGAGCCACCTAACTCAACACAAACTTCAGTAGAGATGCAAGAAGGGCTGTCTCATAAGTGGGCACAAATTAGTTGCTTAAAAATTATAGTTTATCTTTACCTGTCCTTAAAAAATATTATTGCAGAGAATCTTCTCTTTTCAGACCGCAGTGACCTTGAGATGACTCAGAAGGCATCATGGTACTGGGAAGAAGTGACAGAGGAATCTCAGCCCTGCATTACTTTATCACACCTTCCAAGGCTCAGGGTCCTTTGTGGAAGTGGTGTCTGAAAGAATGTAAGAGCCAAAGGAACAATGTGCTCCTCCAGATATAAAATGCCCTGGATATCCATGACCTCACAGTGCCTGACACTACCTGCACAAGGCCATCATAATAGGAGGAAACAATCATGACATCAAAATAAAAGAGAGACTGATTGAGAGGGGGAGGGGATATGATGGAGAATGGAGTTTCAAAGGGGAAAGTGGGGAGAAGGAGGGCATTACCATGGGATATTGTTTATAATCATGGAAGTTGTTAATAAAAAATTAATAAATTTTAAAAGTGAAGAAAAAATATACATTATTGCTCAAACAAAATCCAACATTCCTGAAAGGAATTCAGCAAAATTCAAAGTCTAAATTAATAACATACCTTACCAAATTAAATATCTTATGTGAAGAAAATGGAATATATGATCTATACTAGAAGAATAGTCAATATAAACAAGCCCACAAATTAAAAGTATGATGGAGCTAAGAGACATTTAAAAAGATATTCATAATTTATGCATTGTATGTTCAAGGATTTAAAGAAAAACACATAAGAAACAGTAGAACTATGAGACAGATATAAATGGAGTTTCAAGACATAACATGCATAAAATTATAAGTGAAAAATGACTTACATTAGCCTGACAGAGTATTAAACAGTACAAAACAAAACAGAAAGAATTTGGTGATAGAATGCAATAAACTAATCTGATTAAAGCACCTAGGAAGAAAAGAGAGAACCTCATTTGACTGAAGAAGGAATAATGACGAACACATGCAAAGTAGAATGAGAGAGGAGACCAGGAGAAATGACCAAATATATTTCTAAGTTTAGTAAAAGCTATAAACCTATAGCTTAAGAAGTTTAAAAGACAGGAAAAAGAAGAATAGAAGAAAAGTCAACCCACATAATAATTGAAATGCTGAAAAGCAGTCCAAAGAGAAACACATTAAATAATCATTGAATTCTGCTGTCCGTGGGAGAGGCAGAATATTTTGAGACATGGCCTCATTATTTAGCTCAGGATGACCTCAAACTACTAATTGTAAACTTGGCTCAGCCTCCCAGATGCTATGATTACAGATGTGTACCACCAGGCTTTGATAATACTTGAAATTTTGACAATAACATCTCAAAAAGGAGATAACAAACTTTTTAAATGAAAATGCAACATGTTGTGTTTTACCTCAAGTAGTGGGAGTAGTGTTTAGAAGGGAGTTTATTGATGTAAAAAGAAAAATCTCACATAAGTTAGCTAATTTCCTATTTGCAGGAAACATAATAAAAGAGTAAATTTAATACAAGGAAAAAGAAAATAAAGCTAACAGCAGATATTAGTAAAATAAAAATGAGTAAACAATATAAAAAATTAATGAAATGAAAGCTTGTGATTTAAAACATCAATAAAGGGCTAGGTAAATGGCTAAGTGGTTATGGTACTTGCCTGTGAAGCCTAAGGTCCCTGGTTCAATTCCCCAGGACCCACATAAGCCGGATGCACAGAGGGCAGATGTCTGGAGTTCGTTTGCATTGGCTGGAGGCCCTGGCATGCCCATTCTCTCTTTCTCTCTGTGTCCTCCTCTCTCTCTCTCAAATAAATAAAGAAATAAAATATTTTTTAAAAAATCAAAATGATAAGTACTTGCCAATTTGATCAGGAAAACAGAGCATTACTGCAGGAGGAAGAGATTCACAACATTGTGCCAGTAGGAGTACAACAAGATACTTCAGGGTTAACCAACACAATGAGGGTGAGGTGGGTAATAGTCACATTGGGAAGGATAAATCAGACCTCTTCATGCACATCTCCTGGGTATGTAAAATATCCCAAGAACTCCATGAAAATCCTAGGGGCACACATGTTCATCAAGGCTACATAGTACAAAGCAAATGAGCAAATGCCAATCATCTTTTGCTGTACTCTCAAAAATATTTGTAAATTGAAAATTTTATTTATTTATTTATTTACTTATTTGCAAGAAGAGGGAGAGAGAGAGAGAGAGGGAGAGAGAGAGAGAGAGAGAGAGAGAGAGAGAGAGAGAGAGAGAGAGAGAGAGAATGGGTATGTCAGGGCCTTTAGCCACTGCAAATGAATTCCAGATGGATGTGCTGCCTTTTATCTGGCTTTATGCAGATACTAGGAAATCTAACTGGGGTTGTTAGATTTTGCAGGCAAGTGCCTAAACTGTTAAGCCATCTCTCCAACCCATAAACTAAAATTTTTCAAAAGGTGTCAAAATCATGATATGATTTAGAAAAAAATTAACAAAATTGTGTGTAAGGCTCATACACTAAATATCACAAAACTATATTGAGATAAAGAAGGTAAAAGGATAGGATGCCATATTTGTGGAATAAAAGACTTACTTTATAAAAACTAGAATAGACCAAGTCCAGAATACTGACAGTGCCCAGTGCTGATGGGATTGCAAGCAACAGAAGCACTCATTCATTGCTGTATTACAAATGGTACAGCCATTTTAAAAGACAGTTTGGCCATTTCTTTTAACATATGACCCAGCAATCACCCTTCTGGGTAATTATCCAAGAGTTAAAAATATGTCCATTCAAAAACCTATTCAGAGATGACTGTGATAGTTCTATTCTTAATTGACAAACTTAGAATCAACCAAAATGCCCTCACTAAGTAAATGAATGAGTGAATTATGGCAAATTCCAATGCCAGAATATTTCACAGCAATAAAAACAGGTTTCCATCAAGCCATAAAATATATAGAGGAAATATATATTGTCAAATGATAGAAATTAATCTTAAAGGCCACATGCTACTAAATTCCTTCTCAACAAAAATCTGGAAAGGACCAAACTACATACAATGAAAACACCATTGGTTACCAGAGTTTGAAATAAGATAAGGAATATGTCTGCAGCACAGATAATATTTAAGGCAAGGGATCTATCCTGAATGATGGTATAATGGTGAATGTATGTAATTACACATTTATTCAAACCCACAGAATATGCAGCACTATGAGGGATCCCATGAACTACAGGGTTTGGTGCAACAATGTATCAATGTATACTCATGAATTATAATAAGTGGACCTGTGTATGTGGAGGCTGATCATTAGAAGACTATACATACATTGGTAAAGGCAATGTATTGGAAATGTTTATACATCTCTCTAAATTTTGCTGTAACCTATTTGCTATAAGCAGTAAGTCTAATTTGAAAATAAATAAATAAACCCAATCTTTACAAAAACTCATACCCACAGTAAATTATGATCTATGAATAGTTGCCTATTTTTAATGATTTGACTATTTTGAGTTTGTAATTTACTAATGCCAATAAGTAAAAGTTGACCAAAAGCCAGTGTATTTCTACTAGAAGTACTCTATTACAAGTTCAGTGACAAATGACAAGTTCAAAAGACTATCAAGACCAAATGTTGAAGATGTGGACCACACCATATGCTTATATTATGAATATAAAATCATATGGACACTTTGGGTAGTTATATAGCTTCTGTATTCCATTCCATATTTAAGTGCTGACCAGAAAACTGAAAACATTTGTCTCTGCATATTCTTTCAAAGCATTGCTGATCACTTTATTTGTAGTAGAAACTTAAAACCACCTAGATGTCCATCAGCAGGTAAGGGGAGAATCAAGCCTTGGTACATCCATGTGATGGAATACCACACAAGAATTAAAAATATTATTAAACTTTGATGTAATGTGGATGAATTTCAAATCACATTATTCTGAAGGAAAGAAGCCATGAACAAAATGTTTGTTTCAGATAGGTTTAGTTTAAAAATATCTAGCAAGGATCAATCATCCCACAGCCCATGCCTGCAGAGAAACCTTTCTTGACCCCTAGAGTGAAGATCTCATCTGCCCATATTGCGTACAGTGAGGCTGAGAGAAAGAAAAGGTCACTATTTGTACAAATCATATGGATTTCCATTGCTCTGGTTTCTTTAACAGTTTCCTTTCAAAACCGTTAACACCAAACAGCCTAAAAGGAGGAAACCAAGTTGAAAATGTGAAACTAGATCTTTTGTATATTCTTAGGTTGAGTCTATGCAATGCTCCCTGTCAGACACTTTGTCTACACATTGCCAAACATCTGGGTTGCATGAAGGGTTGACAAAATGAACTTGATGTTCATCTTGTTTCTTGCATATGGGTGTCTTGGACGCCTCCTGGCTGTTAAACACCTTTCGATATCAGTAGCAGGTCTAAGAATGAAATCAACTGTCTGTGCTGAGGGAGAGGCAGGAAGCCCTTGCGCAGTCCTTCTGTGCTTCTTTCCTTTCCTTTCATTGCCCTAAACCCTGTGAGGGACTTCACTGTCCAGGCATCTCATGACAACCCATCAGCAAAGGGAAAAACAGGTGCACCCCTTTTCTGCCACCCCCATATTGCATCCCACTTCCAGTGTTGGATCTGTGCCTCTTTTCTGCTTTCTCTCCCCCACCAAAGTGGCCTGGCCCCTGCTCTGCAGTAATACATTCACCCACTAGTGTCGTGGGGAGCTAAAGGCAGATGGCCACAGTTCGTAATGAGCCATTCTTTGTTGAGGGCTCTCCAGGTCCCCAAAATCTTTCTCAAATGTGATTGTTTATAAAATGTTTGATAAAAATAAATGATGCTTTCAATTTAAACAAAATTTCACACTGTTAGTGGTTTTAATAACAGTTTTGACAGATGAGATTTTCATCATCTGTTTTTTCTTTGTGAAGCTTCTTCAATAAACTAAAAATGCTTTAAACTAACAGATGTGACTATAAAGTAAGGCTTGAGTGTGAGACATCAGGAACTCAGGCTTGTCAAATGCTTCAGTGTAGAAATTTATTCCCAGTGCATACATCTTGTGGGGTTCAGGAAAGTCACCAACCTAATGGGTTCTGGCTAACATGTGAAGCTGGTTACCCAAGCAAGATGTCATTTGTCCCAGTCTGTAAAACTGTCTAAGCTCATCCTGCCTGCCCACCTTCTGGATCTCCCAATGTGTGTAACTACAGCTATCAGAAGCCTATTAAGATGTCACACCAAATTTGTTGGAGCCGATGCTGATGTTTGACAAGCTGTTGATTCACATATAAAAAATAACTTCATATGTCACATGTGATACCAAGTTATCTTTGCCTACTTTATATATTATTTTTTAAGTAGAGTTGAAGGTTGAATTTAAGTATACTTCTTTTGAAATAGCTCACTTGACTCCAAAATTTAACTGTTTGAAGATTTTTTTTTTTGCTTCATTTGGGTATGAGTAACATTATAGGTTTTTAAATATTTTAATTTAGTTATTTACAAGGAGAGAGAAACATAGAATATGGATGAGAGTGAGAATGCCAGGGCCTTTTGCCACTGCAAATAAACTCCAGAAACATGTGCCACTTTGTGCATCTGGCCTTATGTGGATACTGGAGAATCAAACCCAAGTCATCATACTTTGCCAGCAAGTGTCTTTAACCACTTAGCCATCTCTCTAGCCCACTTCATAGGTTTTAAATAATTATTATTCCTCAATGAAATGCAAAATATAAGGCATACTAGCAAGCTATTTTACTAATGAAGTAACCTCAAAGTTCACATAAAAGTCAAATGTGGGCTGGAGAGATGGCTTAGCACTTAAGCGCTTGCCTGTGAAGCCTAAGGACCCGGGTTCAAGGCTCGGTTCCCCAGGTCCCACTTTAGCCAGATGCACAAGAGGGCGCACGCGTCTGGAGTTCATTTGTAGAGGCTGGAAGCCCTGGCGCCCCCATTCTCTCTCTCTCCCTCTATCTGTCTTTCTCTCTGTGCCTGTCGCTCTCAAATAAATAAATAAATAATTTTAAAAAATTAAAAACAAGACATGAAGAAGGTAGAGGGGGTTGTCCGTGGTGCTGCAGGACTCATGCCCTTAGGCTTCAGTGTGGCTAGCACATTTAGTCAGCAGTATGCACCATCCTCAGTGTGGAACTCTGAGCTCCTGTAATTAATAAACTTGCCTCAAAAGGTGAGAATGCACAGTTCTATCTGGCCCTTTGAACACACTATTTCAGAAGAATTTTAAAGAGAATTATCTGATGATGATGGTTTGCTAAATGTGAACAGTGAAAGCTTCTATATCTTATAAATTCTCCGACTGTATGATTTCTAACCCATCAACTCTATACCAAACATGTTGCATGGCCAGAAATTGAACAATAAGGGAGATAAATTTAGTGATAACTATGGAAATTAAGGGATATAAGTTATTTAATTTTGATACTTTCATGTATGTATATGATGCTTATTGATATCACTTCTCCCAATTACTCTCTGTCTCTTTCTTTCTCTCTTACTCTCATTGTCTCTTCTCTTTCTCTATACCCTACTAAAACCTGTCATCTTCCCCTTGATACCTATCCTGCTTTCTTACCTCATTTGTCTTACTTTGATTTAAATTAGGGTCACTTGCATAAACATATTTACTGGAGAATGGGGAATCCTCTAGTGGCAAAACATGGCTCCTTCTTTCTCAGTAATTGTGACTTTCCATTGTTCTGTGAGGTGTGAAGTGTCACCAACCAGCCTGTCATCTGTGATGAAATATTGACAGGCTCAAACACATGCAGGAAAACATGATTGTAGTGGATGTGGTGTAATCAGAATACAGCATTTCATAGCCCCGCTTCCCATTCTCCAGCTTTGACACTCTTTCTGTCCCTCTTCTGCAAGATCCTCTTGGAGCCTTAGAGGGTGTGGTTTAGATGTCATATTTAGAGCTGAGCACAAATTAGTTGCTTGTTCTTGGTATCTTTGTATTTTATGCATTTTTTTCTTCACCTCTAGCCTTTGCATAAAGAAATTTCTGTGTTTGAGACTACAAGAGGTACACTTCTATGGGAACAAAAATAGATATTTAGGGGCTGGAGGGATGACTCAGTGGGGAAGGTGCATGCCTGCGAAACCTAACAGCCCAGGTTCAACTCCCCAGTACACACGTACAGCCAGATGTACAACATGGGGCATACATCTGGAGTTTCTTTGCAGTGGTTGGAGGCCCCTGTGCTCTCATTCTGTCTCCTCTCTCCCTCCCTCTCTCTCTCTCTCTCTCCTTGCCAACAAATAAATAAAAATATTTCTTAAAAACTTTAAAAATACATATTTAGAAGGCATTTTGACAGTTTGTCTCTAACCATACTAATGGGTTTCCCGTAGGGTCTAAATCCCTAACCATATAATTTTGGCCAGATTTATAGCACCAGGCATGATTTCCCTCTTGTAGAACAAAGCTTAAATACAACTGGAGAGCAGTTTGTTGCTTTTGTAACTCATGCCACTATTGTACCAATGGCTATATCCTTACTTGCAGGTCAGTTGTGCAATATAAAGAGTCCATAACTTGGTAGGATGGCTGATGACCTTTTTGCACTTTTATCCCTCAGAGGCTTCCATACCACCTTCTGGCAAGGAGAAAGCTAGCCTGTAAGGAGGAAGCTTTCTGCTCAGTACCAGCTTGTTTCTTATGTCCTGAAATCTAAGTGTGTAGTGTATTCAGCAATAGATACATACTATCTAGTTTTCATGGGCAACTAAGCAATGACAATGACCAATATTATTTTAAGGGCCTCTGTGTTCTGCCAACAGTTCCTAGGATATGAGGTATATATATATCAGAGTGTAACTATCACTTCCTCTATTTTTTTTTTACAAGCTCTTAAAGAATCAGCATCTTTACTGCAGTCTTTCCTTGTGCACTCATTCTTGGTTCTATTCAAATATTTATTCCTTCTCCCAAAATCCTGTAGCTGCTTCTTCATCCTTTTCCTATTCTCCTCTCTCTCTCTCTCTTCCTCCCCTTCCTTCTTCCTACCTTTAAATATATTTCTCAGTCATTTAATTGTTCATTCCTTTAACATTAATTAGCATACTAATTTATTCATTTAACATTAGTGAACCTCTTTGCTAAGGTTTATCTAGCTACTGAGTATACAAATATTCAAGAGAAGATCTTTGCCTTCAAGGATATCCCAGCTCAAGGAAAAAGTCCAGTCATGTCATACATAGCAGGTCAGTATACTCCAACTCTCCTTTTCCCATGGACAATTTCCATCTCACTCAGTCTGAAGTCTCCTTGAAAAGGACAAAGGACTTCTTTCCCTTGTTGTCACAGGTGTCACTGGGGTGACCATAAGTGAGATGAGGCCTGGGATAGTCTTTGGAAAGCTATAAACCAAGCTCTATGGTGACCTATGGAGTGTCCCCCAAGATGATTTTTATTAGTTGGCAATGAACATGAAAGATGTTTGTTAAGTGGCTTCTATGTACCCCACAGGCAGGGCCAGGCTACCTTCCTTGGGAATGAGCTATGATGGCTTCACTGCCTGTCTTTCCTGAAACCCCTTCCTACCTCTTCTCAGTTCTGCCTTTGGGCTCTGTAATATTATCTCTGAACTAGGCTGGCATCTGAAAACAGCAGAATAGCTCAACAAGTAGCTTACACTAAGACCAGGTGATTGTCAAATCATTTTAGCTTTTATTTTGGGTGATTCACTGACTACAAGTTTAATTCTGGGGTAGTAGAGAGGGAGAATTGCAAAGAGCAAGAAAATATCCCCAGGTCAGAAGGAATGACATGCAATTACCTCAGGGACAGAAAACACTCACATACTTAAATATGATCCCTCCACCTTTGTTATGTAAACTGCTAAGAAATACTTATTAAATTTATTTTATTTTTTTTCTTTTTTAAAAACATTTATTTTTATTTATTTATTTGAGAGTGACAGAGAGAGGAAAGAGGCAGAGAGAAGGAGAGAATGGGAGTGCCAGGACCTCCAGCCACTGCAAATGAACTCCAGACACATGTGCCCCCTTGTGCATCTGGCTAACATGGATCCTGGGAAATCAAGCCTCGAACCTGGACCTTAGGCTTCACAGGCAAGCTCTTAACTGCTAAGCCATCTCTCCAGCCCTTTTTTTTAAAAAAAAAATTGTTTATTTTTATTTATTTATTTGAGAGTGACAGAGAGAGAAAGAGGCAGAGAGAGAGAGAAATTTATTAATTAAATAAGAAAAATTGAAGGATTTGGGGAGGGGTATTCATCCTGTCTTCCAGTAAAGAAAGCTTTGGTGCCACCAATGGTTCTACTTTGGTTTCTTTCTTTTCTTTTCTTTTCCTTGTGTGTTTCATGCATAGACAGCACTTTCTTTTTATCTACTCTTTTCTTCATCTCTGTAGTCTAGCTTCATTCTCACTGCCATCCTAAGACCAGTAAAGGATACTAATGGCTTCTCTCCTGATACGCTCATCTTCACCTTCCTTCCTATTGTTAAATTCTGATCCCTGTGTCACATGGTTACTAATACCATGCACAGCATTTTTCTAATACTAACGGAGATGATTTTAAACAACAAACCATTGGTTGTATGGTTGTGAGAACAATGTGTTTAGAAGATTTCTCAATGATTCCCAATCTCCCTGTCTTGCAATACTCTGCTATGATGGATCAGAAGCCTCCTCTGTTTATCAATTACCAACTTCTATAGGAAACTATAAAAACAAAATGTGGAGCCTGAAGCAATACATTTCAGACCCAGTTCCATCAACTTGCTCTTTGGGGCTGAATATGCAGTTAAGTTATATGAATGCTTGCCTGGCATATGTAGACTCCCAGCCTCAAGCCCTGGCACTGCATAAATCCTGTGGAGTAGTGCATCCCTGGAATTATATTATTTCAAAGACAGAGAGGATCAGGAGGACATCCTTAGCTACAAGGCCAGTTTGAGGCCAGCCTGGGCAACATGAAACTCAGTTTGTAAAAACAAAATCCAGCTGGGGGAAAATGACTGACATCTGTCTAAGCAACTCGTGGTCTAATTTACTCAGCAGCAAAAACCTGACGTGATGCTCACCCAAGGGCAATCGTGGCACACAGCCATGGTGGGTAACCAACTGCTCTTGAATTGGCTAATGGATCCACTCAGTGGAAAGGAACCCATAGCTGGAAATGGGAAACAAGTCAGAACCATATCCAAAAATTCGAGTTCACTCTCCAATATCAAGCTACCATCAATTGTGGGCTACAAGAGGGTCTACACCTATTAAATTCCCTCTAAAATAATAATGGTTATCCCATTTATCAGATGCTGACTTAACTCTCCATTGGAGAATCTGCTTCTCTTTTTCAGATGGATGCAGAACCTGAGGAGAGACTCAGCCCATCATATCTCACCAGGGCCCCTGCTGAAACCATAGTGTAATTGAGGAAATGAGAAAGAGTGCTGCTTTATTGATAAACCTGATACCAGCACAAGGGTGAAGGAGATAGGAGAACACTGAACTCCTACCAAACTAGAGATCCAGAAACACAGAGGCTGCCAAGATCTCATCACTGAAGTAGACCTAAAACTAACCCAATGTGGCTCAGGAAAATTCACAGAAGAGGGGACGGAAAGATTGTTAGAGCCACAAGTTGGGTCATTGTGCAAAGAGGCATTGCCTCTTCCCCATGACTGATGGCTACCCCCACAATGCATGGAGGAGGGAGGACAGAGAGGAGGATGACAATGGTTCCAACATGACTGTTTACACACTGAGTATGTACATAACTAATAAAGAAAAAAAAATCCAAACAGAATCAACTATTGCTTGACTTTGGCTAATCACGTGTGCAGTGACAGGAAAGCGTAAGGATCACAGATAAGTGCCAATAGACCAATGTTCCATTGTGTTCACTGCCTGGGGGCCTTGGGTTGCAAGGAGCCTACAGAGTTATTTCCACAATGAGGCCACACTAGCCAAGGACAAAGCCACACACAATGCAGCTGACATATTTGAGAAGCTAGAGAACCTCTTCTCTCAGTACAGCCAACACACCCCAGACAATGGCTGGAAGAGAAACTGCAGGTAAAAGGCGCAATGATACAGTGACTTCTGTGGATAAAGCTCATCAGCTTACATTTCACTCAGCTGCCCCATCTCCTCTTTCCTAAGGACACCCCATTGGCCACTGGATGGAAGCTGACAGGCTTCACAAAGCCCTTCAGTGGGCTTACTCCCACCACTGCCCAAGTCCAAATTCTCATCAGCACTGTTCTCCTGAGTTAAATAGAGCTCTACCATCATTATAGCTAAGTTTTTCTCCCTCATAAAGAAGAAAATAAACCTCATTTATTGAACTTATTGATTATATCTCGGGAGCATAGCACATCTTTGTAACTTACTGGCAAAATAATAAAGATATATTTCTAGTTATCAACCATCATCTTTTTTAAAATTCTAATTTCTTCAATGCATGTTCTTTACACACTAGTCTGCTTGAAATTCTATTTGCTTACTAAATACACTTTTTTTTTCTTAAGTACCTACTTCATGCTTTTACTTAAGTTACCTCTAAACTGAAAGAGTTCATGTTCAGGTTTTTCTTTCAAACACAACATTCCATGCCTCCCTGGCATCAAATACTTTGACCTTGACCTTTTCGCTAAAGCACTCACTCCAGGGCTGTGGATAATCCACAAGACTAATTCAATGCTCAGAGCTCTCCTCTCTGTACTCATATCCATCGACTCTTCATGTTCAGTCTCAACCCTAAGCTCAGGCTATGACTGCCATCCTGCTTGGTCATTCTAATTGTCACTTAAATGCTAACTTACCTGCACAATGACACTGTAATCTACTTAAGTGCTGGACTTGCTGCTTACAATCATTCTTTTTGGTCACACACAACAAGACAAGGGATTTCTTCTTTGGCTTTGAACCTAAAGAGCCCTTTCATCTCAGGATGATTTAAAGGACTTTAAAAGACTTGATTGATTTCAGGGATTAAACTTCAGAGAAGTTTCCTCTTAGTTAAAAATATAGCTTAGATGTTTAATAGAAAAAAAATCATCCCTGAAACTTATAATAAAAATTGAATTTGAAAAAAATGTTTGGGAAGAGGAGAGAAAACATTACTAATTCTATGACATATAATGTTTAGTCTTGATTTTTTTAAAAAAAGTCAATTATCAAATTGGTTTACTTTTACCTAACTGTGTCTGTAAATGGTTTGCCAATCAGCCAAAACCTGCATTCCCACTAATTTTTTTTTAATTTTTGGAAAATATGAGAATGAATCATTGTGTAACTTATTTGTACTAAGGATAATGTTTATGTCCTATTACTTTGTTTTTGAGTATGGAAAGAAGGAGTTGTCTTACCTTTAGGCAGAGCTACCTTCCTGCCCCTTGCCCTTGGATAAAGTTAGTGAAGAGGACCCAGGAGTAGACCTTCATCTATATTGGAGCAGGGCCTGACCACCACTCATAGATCTCATTGGCTACAAAATCTGACTTGCCTGGACACAGTGGTGCATGCCTGTAATCCTAACACTTGGGTGGTTGAGGCAGGATGGTTGTTCCTATTTCAAGGTCAGCCTAGGCTACATAGAGAGACTCAGTATCTAGAAGAAACCAATGCAAAGGTTCAACTTGTCTTAAAGAATGCAATGCCTGATGGAGAAAATGGATCTGGTATAAGTAGTACACACTCATCTATCATTATGTCATAATGGAGGACCCAGCAGCAGATAAAAACAGATGTCTGGAAAGGAGGCCAGAATGAGAAGTTGGCCAATAAATTGGTAGAACCTACTCCATGGGCCATCTGGTTCAGAGAGTTGGAAATATAAGAATGTCTTTAGGGCTAGAAACCCACTGTCGCCAGTTGTACCACAGAGACCCAGCAATACTCAAAAAGACCAGTGAAATCAATCAATGGTTGTAGTAAGGTGAACCTGGAGTCCCAGTGAGTAGAGAATGAAGCAAGGCCACCTTGTGAATGAAGGTAAGTAGCATTAGGATGCCAGAAGTTTAGGCAGCCTTGGACTCCAGTTTAACTAAGCTATTTGTAAGTTCAATGATCTAATACAAGTCTCAAAAGTTAACCCCAACTTTATAACTATTTCCTTTGTAGAGCCTTTGGAATCTTCAACAATGGCATTTAGGGTCAAGAACAAAGATGAGAGACAGATTTTTTATTATCAGTTATGGACATAGTCAGTATGTAAACAACACATGTTGGTACCATCCTTACCCTTATTCCTGCCCCCCTTGCAAAGGGACACTCCCCATGCCAGTTA
This sequence comes from Jaculus jaculus, assembly GCF_020740685.1. NCBI lineage: Eukaryota > Metazoa > Chordata > Mammalia > Rodentia > Dipodidae > Jaculus > Jaculus jaculus. Next base: position 1,592,997 of record NC_059116.1, on the reverse strand, counting down.
TTCCCATGGGGACTGTGGGCCATGCATTTTGGGGGTGGCCATCAGTTATGGGGAAGAAGCAATGTCTCTGTGCATAATGTACCAACTTGTAGCTCTAACAGTCTTTCAGCCCCATCTTCCTCAAAATTCCCTGAGCCATGTTGGGTTCATTTTAGGTGTACTTCAGTTTTAAAGCCTTCAATTCACACTTTTTGCTAAATCAGAAGACAGATTCAAGACAGAGACCTGCATTTTTCAAAGTGAAGTCCTTTTTCTTGGTTTTCTCTGCCTGGGGACATAAGCAGGATGGGACAGTGCAAATCTGGCCCACCATCTGCTTTTTGTTATTTTTTTTAATAAAGCTTTATTGGAACAAAGCCATGTAATTCATTTACATATTATCTAAGTCTGCTTTGCATTACAACTGCAGAGTGGAATAGTGACAGAGGTTATGTGGTCTGTAAATCCAAAAATATATTTACTATCTCCTCCTATGCAGGTTAAGTTTGTAGTGCATGGTGTAAGACTGTGATGGGTTATTGTCTACCTACAGTATTGACTTAGTAGATGGCTTTGGGCAAACTACTTTCATGTTTGTGCCTCCTACATTTCATACTTCAAATGGTGATAATAATGCCACTTCTTCCCCCGAGTCATTATAAATGCCCAATGTAATAATACATGGAAAGTGGCTAGAATGGTGTTTGACATGTGATGAGAATTATATAATAATTAACAAGTGATGCTGTCAATCAAGTTAGAGGAGACTCCGAATGGCATGTGAGATAAATATCTTTCTGATATAATACCCATAAGGTGTGCACTCTTAGTGAGAGTGCAAAGAAGGCACTGGCCAGAACCAGTTGACTCAGGATAAAGCACTTGGTTTCACTATTGTTAATATAATTATTTTTAAGATCACTCTTCATTCTTTATTGCTGGGAATCTCTACAATATCTTGTAAATTGCTTTAAACAGGTACTTAAAGTTTTCTATAGAACTCTGTCAAATGCAGATAAGGGTCATGAAGGAAAAATTTACATTTCATCAGTATTAAAAATTTATTAAAACTCATGAAAATGTACTTTATTGTGCTTTTTTGATATTTTACATTACAATCGCTGGGACATACTTTGGGGAAAAATCATATCATGGTTGCATCTTAAATCTTAAAACATCTCAAATTCTCTCTTCAGCTCAGAATGCCATTCATTAAATTCCTTCTTCTAAGGAACCATAAATGCAGTAATCTGGACCCTGAAAAAGGCTTTAAAGTTGTCCCATAGGATATGTGGGGTGGAGAAAGATGGAACATTAGTGTCAAAGAAGCATCTTATTTGATTCTCAGTATAATTAATAAACCCCTTCTCTTCCCCACAGGAATCTGCAAAATCTCCAATTCTTATTTGTATTGAGGCAGAAGATTTAGTTACTTACCTAACAGAAAAGGGAAAGAAAGATCTGAAAAAGGCTTTAAGTATTTAGTAGTTTAAACCCTGCATAAATTGGAGATTTGAATAAAAAATCAGCGCTAGTATTTTTCTAGGAAAATGGTGAACAGAAGGAATATATGTGCTCAGAGGAATAGCGCTCTATGCCAAACATCAATCAACCCGGCTTTAGAAACCTATTTATAATACTGTGGGGGTTCTGGACAGTTGCACTTCACACTGTGAAGACCAATCCATGACATTAGATAGTGAACAATTGAAGTCTTTACAAATAATTAAAACTCTGTTTGAGAATGGAGACATTTTCTACAGCTTTCCTGTGTGTGCACGATGTCATCGATATTCAAGAGTGTAAATATTGACTAGTTATTGCTGGTAGCCAGAAGGAGCAAAATCCCCTTTGAAATAATAATGTGGAGTGTGTGTATATAACATATACATATGTATGCACACACATATGCATAGAGATGTTAAATATATAGTCATATAGGGAGAGAAAATATAGATTTCACTTTATATGACAGTTGAATAGCTATACTTTAAACAACCTATGTTCTGTGCCAGTGCAGTTCTAGCATGAGTGTGTGTGTGTGTGTGTGTGTGTGTGCGCGCGCGCGCACGCTCACGCGTGCATGATATACAAGAAACATAAAAATATTTCTGAATTTTTTATCCATGATTTTTCCTTGAGATATTATAAAACAGCATGCCTTCTATCTTAAAACAAAATCTCTCCATTGTTTAACCTGGAATCTAAAACTATACAATTTTAGAGCTTGCATGGACAGAATTAATAATCTTGTCTAGTTTTCATAATATTATAAGCCCACCTTAAATCCTTTCAGGGTGCAGGTAAAGTAAAGCTAATACATCAATTAAAATCCTGGAAATGACTCCATAATTTGACAATCTTTCATTTAAGAGACATGAGAATTAATTTTTGAGATTAAAAAATTTCTCATGATTATTACCTCAATTTTCTCATTTAGCAGAGAAATGTTGGAGATATCAGCACATTTTCACAATGTGGAGAGACAGAACAAACAAAAGCCATTAGCTTTCTGCATAAAGCTTTCCATTCAGAGCTGGAGCTAACATACCTAGTGCCTGCATGAGTTTTACCAATTAATGTAGAGGGATCCTGAGGTGGGAAGAAAAAGTGGATGTAGCCGGAGAAGAGGTGAGCCTCACTTAGATAACATGGTTTGGAGATGTTGCCTGGCCACAGAAAGACCGGATCATAGGGTGATAAAAGTATGACATTAGCAAAGAGGTAAGAGGAGAATGGCAGCACCATGTTGCGAACAGAAACAGTAGAATGAATTTGAGGTTGTAAACTATGTTCACCAAACTTGATGTGACTTTACACATTTGACTTTATGAGACCAAATGTTATATTCAAAAGGAAAAGAAAGAAAACCCCTGCAGTTACTTAGGAAGTGAAGACTGTGATAATGTTGGCTTAAAAGCATTTTAACCCTGATAGTAACCCCTGAAGTTTGATCCAAAACTTATCTGCTCAGGCATAGCAGGGATGAGGTACCTTATACCTGTGCTCTCCACAGTGTGGTTAGCTAAGAACATGTTGATACATTCTTGTTGGAGGTCTCTGTAATTCAGATCCAGCCTTTACAATCCACTAGAGTTCACACCGATCCCTGACCCCAGTGTTAAAAGACTCCACTTTGGAAGTGGGATATTGTTGGGATGGGACATAACCTCTGAAAGAATTACAGGCTCTGTTGGTCAAATTGGCTGGTACAAGGTTTCCCTGCTAGCTCTGTGGTATCTGCGTGAGAAGTGTGGGAAAATTATTGAGTCAGATGAATATTTGCAGATGGACAAAAAGTAATCCAGTTTGATTCTAAGAAGAATCCCACTCCCAAGACAGTTACCAGATGCCACAGTCCCTCCTAAGGCGACACAGTACATTTAGGCCCAAAGCCTGGAGATTTGATCTAAGGCAAGCGGCAAACCAAGCCCACATTTCTTTTTTCCTTTTCAGCTCTGTCAACATGCTTCCTGACCGTTTCTTTCAGCGGTCTGAACACAGTGAAGCACCAGGGGGAGCTCACACATCTTCCTTCTTTTTCTCCCCCTCTGACAGGAGGTTGGTTGTGCCATCCCAGAAAACCGGGTGGGTCACAAACAACAAGGAAGGCGAAGTGATTCACTGGGATAAACAATGATAATTTACTCTATAAAAATACTCTGAATTCTTTCTGTGCACACCTCAGCTGGCTGTGGGACTCCACCTCTTGAAATTCCTATTTTCTGTGTCAAATATCTCTTTGGGGAGAAAGGCGAATGTGTGTGTGTGGGGGGTGGAGAGAAAGATAAAGAAGAGAGGAAAGAGAGGGAACTACCCTCCTCCTGCAGTGTGAAAGGGCACTTTGTATTACAGTGCAGGACAATGGGAGAGATTTGAGAGTTGGCCCAGGGAATGATTGGATCTTCGATTCTCCACATTGATCAGTGTGTTTGATTTTCCTGCCTTTTGAAAGAAGAGAATCAGTTACAGGTTTGTTTGTTTTTAAATCTCGGTCCAGGATTGAAAATATTAAGCAAAGAATAGAAACTTAAAAAGTATAAGTGGGTTTGTGATATCAGAAGCAGTGGGCAGAATCACGGCCCAAAGACTGCTCCAGGGCTAAACAATCTATCGACAGGGCTTCCTGATTGCGTTTTTCTCTGACATTCCCATGTGGAAACTTTGCCCCAACTGGGGAGAGTGGGGGGAGGGGGATGCTTTTCTCTTAACACTCTCCGAGCATGGCTTTAATAAAAGGATGGACTTCTAATTCCAAATTTCTATCTACCAGTCACAAAATCATAGAAATTCTGAGCCCTGGAAGAGGCTTCACGGGGCTCAAGGACCACCTCACAGTTTAAGGCAGGTGTAACAGAATTGTTTTAGATTGTATTTTATGGGTGAATTCTTAAAGGTTTTGAGAAGACAGTTCACGGGCCCAGGTGACATTGGTCAATGAGTTTTCTTTACAGTTAAAAAGCCCCCATAGGGACCCAGTTTTTTCCCCACCTGCCCCTTTCCTATAAGTTTATGAATTACGTTTTGTATGTCCCAAGTCTTAACTTTGAGCCATCGCAACCCTAAGAGATGAATCATAAGGGTACGTGGAATCATAAAAACAAAAAATTGAGGTCTCAGATCCCCAGGGGAAGCGCTGTGCTTGGTACAGATCTGTCATCCAACGTGGATTTCTCCAGGCTGCGGCTGCGTGGCAGCTGGACCGCGGGATGCCTGGGGCCGGCCTCAGAGAAGCTGGATACGGCGGGTCGGGAGAGGCTGCTCGATGCTGAGCAGAGGCCTGGGGATGCTGGCGGTAGCCACCTGGAGCCCGGGCCAGGCGGGACTGCTGCTTCAGAGTCCCGGGCCACTGGGGTCGCGCGGAGACCCGGCCAGCAGAGCACAGGGCTCACTGGAGGCTCGCGATCCTCGCCGCGGAGCCCCGCAGGAGTGCGCGCGGGATGTTCAGAAAGATGCCGCGGGAGAGGCTTAGGTAGCGGGAGGCACAGCCGGGCCACCTGGCTGGCGGGAGTGGAGGGCAAGACCGCGGAGGGACATGAAAATTAACCGTCATGGTTGACAACCTCCCTCCCCGTTTAAAGCCTACCCGGTTGGAACATCAGAGACCGAAATGCCTGGGACTCACACGCTAGTGCAACAAAATTTCCACGCGACTCAGGGGTGGAGGACAAGCACCACTTGGGGACAGCTGCGCACATCACTCTGGCCCCCACCCACCCCATCTGACCTACAGGAAACGAAATTAAAACTCCGAATCTGAGGAGCCCACGCATGGACATTCCCAGATTAATCTCCCAGGACAAGACAGTCCCTCCCCAGTCACATATTATTGAGGAGAAGGGGACTGGGTGCGATAGGTACACGTCTGCCCAGGGAACTCTTTATATCCAAAGGCTGAAGCACCTGGGCGGGGAGGAGGTAACCCTATAGAAAGTGCCCTTGCTGCACGCTGGGCGTTTTCTCAGTCCTGATCCGGAGGGTGGGGACATTTTCTGAACACAGGATTCAGTAGTGAAGGGCTTTAAGTCAGCTCTCCACCAGCTGTAGGACTTTAGTATCCTAATGTTTTTGGTTTAAACCAAGAATAATTTCTTGTAATCCAATCTGTTAATAGTGTTTCCATGACATACTACTGGGTATGGAACACTCGGTTCCCCAGCTCTTTTGTATCATTTTCACCAGAAACATTTTTACGATTCAAGGTACTCAGAACTGGCCAGACGTTCACACGAAGATCTCCTTCCTCTGAGCATTGCACCCTGTCTCCACCCAGGGACTCAAGGAGCTGACTCAATGGACAGTGAGGACCAGAAAGTTGATTAGCAAAGCCCCTCCCCACCCCACCCCACTGGACCACTCCTTATTTTGAGATTACTATCTTGATATCAGTTCCTTGATTCCTAACCAAAAATTACTTACTTTTACAACTTGGAAACATTGTAATTTCACTCTTGGTTTTTTTTTCCTGCTTATTTGTCTAGTTAGTTATTTATTTCTCCTTCTTCTTCTCCTTCCTCCTCTTCTTTAATGCAGAGGGTGGCATGTGGGGAAGGAGATGGAAAAGACACTTCTTACCTCAGGTTTGGTTCTTTAGAGCAATGTGATAATGAAGAAGTTGCTTTAAAAAAAACTCCTGATTGAAAAGGAAGGCTTCTCAGAAGAGTTAAGAGACAGAAGAGCCTGGAGGAAAAAGAGAAAAAGAAAAGGCCTTGATTTGTAAATAAAGAACCATTAAGGAGAGAGAGGAACAGATAAGAGAGCATTCCAGAGACCCCCATCTCTCTTCCCCACACATCCCTTCTCTCAAGAACTTTACTTACATTATCTCATTTAATTCTCACTCAACCCTAGATGTAAGGTAATATTTTTCTGTTTTGACAGATGAGAAAAATGTATAACTGAGACCTAAAGTCAGTTGCCTGGGGCATATAGCTAGTTAGGACCATGATTAGAATTCATTAAGGGGCAAAGAAGAATTCCTTGTGAGTTATTGCTTTTAAATCTGGGTAGTTAAAGAAAGCTAGGAAGTTCTAGTCTTTTGTGGGTGAGGGTAGGTGGATCTTTAGATTGGTGAAGACATGCATCCATGAATTTCCTTATCTATCATGTGGTCTGGAAACAGACTGTGAAGGTTTGAGAAAACTGAATGGTGCTCAGATTCACTACACAAGGTTCTGTTTGAAGTAAAGGAACTACTGGATTCAACCAGGCAGACACCTAGGGCCTTGAGGAAACTTCTAAGTCTTTGCAGAAGAAACCAAAATGTTTTCAACCATTTCAAATTTGATTCTCAATTGGAGAATAGACGAACTGTAGGATTGCAAAGTGTGACTCCAAGTAATGGCCCCACCCAATAAGAGTGAGCAAAGCTTTTACACTAACTGAAGGTAACAATGTCTGTGCCCACCTGCGTGACCCCAGCAGTCTTATCGTCTCTGGGTTTCCACATGGTCATCTGTAAAATAAGGCCAGTAAAAACTCAAGGGTTTTATAGCAATAAAAATAGTGTGGATAAAAGCCAGAATGACTGATGTGAGACTGAAGTGTTAGCAACATTCAGTGTGATTAAAGCACCAGAGAGCATGTTTGGGGGCAGTGGGGTCACAACCGACTGGGCTGGTGAAAGAAAACTTTCTGAGAATTTTGCCTGGGTCTGGCTCTGGGGAAAAGACATGGAATCTCAATAGTGTGTGAATCCACAGTGACTCCTTGGAAGAGATAGATACTCAGAAAAGCAGCAATGAACTCTGGAAAGGTGGGGAATGTTTACCAAATGTTGTCTTCACTTCATGAGCCTTCCTCATCTTGAGCTCAAACCACCAGTTTCCTTTCAAGGTTGATGTGAAATGCCCCACGTAGCTATGAAACATGCTAATACTGATGCCTACATGAAATTCAAATATTTTTGTCCTTATTAACTCCTGTACTGCAGGGGAATTTCATTTCCTCAACTTAGGTGTTTTGTGTGTGTGTGTGACAGTTTCATGTAGCATAGGCTAGCCTTCAACTTGCTCTGTAGTTGAGGATGGCCATGAACTCCTGATCCTCCCACATCCACATCTTAAATTCTGGGAGTACAGGTAGGTACCACCATGGCTAGCTTTCCAATGCATTTGATACTGGTAATTTAACCACCTTTTAAAATATACACAAATATTTAAATTGTTATTTCCCCAAGTGAATTACTACTGACATGCTTGCATTTCAATAGAACTATGGAATTGCACTTTAAAATGCACCACAAGGGCTGGAGAGATGGCTTAGCGGTTAAGCGCTTGTCTGTGAAGCCTAAGGACCCCAGTTCAAGGCTCGGTTCCCCAGGTCCCACGTTAGCCAGATGCACAAGGGGGCGCACGTGTCTGGAATTCGTTTGCAGTGGCTGGAAGCCCTGGCGCGCCCATTCTCTCTCTCTCCCTGTATCTGTCTTTCTCTCTGTGTCTGTCGCTCTCAAATAAATAAATAAATAATGAACAAAAAATATTTTAAAATGCACCACAAAACATCTGGATGTTTTAGCCCAAGAAAAGCAAGATTAATTCTAGATATTTGCTTTGAGAATGATTTTTTTCTGATTATGAAAGTAGATGTTCGTGTTCCACTGCAGACAGCATAATATAAGTATAAAATGGGGAAGAAAAGCTACAATTAAGGGGCTAGATAGATAGCTCAGCAGTAAAGGTGCTTGCTTGCAAAGCTTAATAACCTAGGTTTGGTTCCCCAGTATCCACTTAAATCCAGATGCACAAAGTGGTGCATGAACCTGAAGTTTGTTTGCAGAGGCTAGAGGCTCTGGCACGCCCATTCTCTCTGTCTCTCTTCTCTCTCTCTGCTTGTAAACAAAATAAATAAAATGTTTTTTGGAAAACAAAAAACAAATACCAAGAAGACATTCATTTCAACATATTAGAATTAATCCGTTAATATTTTTCTGTTAGCCTTCTGGTATTTTTGCCATTTTTAAAATGTTGGTATGAAGACTATGTGTACAAAATTATGCATTCTGCTTATTTATTTATTTTCCCCACATCACTAAAACTTATGTCATAGATCACCTTTAGTGACTTTCTAATTTGTCGTCATACCAATATAACATAATTCTCCATGGCTGAATGTTTATGGGCTCCAGTTTTTGCTATTATGAATTATGCTAAAATGAAAATGTGTATGCACCAATCCTTGGGTTTAACAGTTCTGAAGAAGAGATGTGTATCTTCTCAAGGCTTGTGAGATCTATCCTAAAATAGTTTTAGTAGTTGTGGCCACTTCCATCCTACCAGTGGCATGTGAAGGGTGTTACTGGGACCTAATGTTTCTAGCAATAATAATATCATTATCAAAATAAAATCCTTTCTTTTTTAAAAAAAGATTTATTTTTATTTATTTATTAGAGAGAGGAGAAATAGAGAGAGAGAGAGAGAGAGAGAGAGAGAGAGAGAGAGAGAGGAGAGATATGAATGGGTGTGCCAGGACCTCTAGCCACTGCAAATAAACTCCAGATGCATGTGCTACCATGTGCATCTGGCTTACATGGGATCTGGAAAATCAAACCTGGGTCTTCAGACTTCACAGGCAAGTGCCTTAACTGCTAAGCCATCTCTAGAGCCCAATAAAATCCTTTCTAATTGGACTGATTAAAACATATTGTGCTTTTGGGCTACAGGGATGGCTTAGCAGTTAAAGTATTTGCCTGTAAAGTCAAAGGACCCAGGTTCAATTCCCCAGGACCCACATTAGCCAGATGCACAAGGGGATTCATGAGTCTGGAGTTTGTTTTCAGTGGCTTGAGGCCCTGGCACAAGTGTTCATTCTCTCTCTCTCTCTCTCTCTCTCTCTCTCTCTCTCTGTCAAAGAATTAAATAAAATAAATATTGCGCTTTTTATTTTTACTTATTTAGGACTACTCTCATAAACCACCTTTTCAGATATTCCTTAGCCATTTTTTTTTTTCATAAATGATCTATCCATGTCTTTTGCCTCTTAAGACCTTAGGGCTTTGAAGATCTATGTAATTCCCTCAAATCAGTCTTGTCAAGTTTGTGGTAGTTATCTTTACCATTTACTCATCATTTAATTTTGTTCATGATTCTTAATATGTAAAATTTAGTAGATGTTTAGATAAGTATATTAAAGCATGGCTTGATATGGCCCTTTGTTTTGTGTTATTCTAAAAAAAACACATCAGGTATTCACCTATTGTTTTCTACTTGCATTTTATATATATATTTTTTTTTACAGTTAGCTATTTACTGCTTTGGTAGATTATCACAGTGTGAGATGAGGATCTGATCCCACCACCATCACCATCGAATAGTAAGGCAGTTTCTCCAAGACCATCAACTCAACTTCATCTCCCGTTGATTGACTATGCTCCCTGGATCAAACACCAGAGCCAAGGAAGCTGTTCACAGCACTGTAGCCAATAGTCAGGGCTATGGGGCATCAGCCAATCAAAACAGACTCTGGGATTGGGGGCGGAACATCCTAGCCAAGGACTATCACACAAATGTAACATAAGAACTTCCTATATACATGTGCTAGAAGAGGCACCCTTTGAAGGATGATTCGTATGACAACTTGACATGTGTAAAAGGACCCTTTGGTAAGCCCTATTGGGAGCATTTAGATTTTAAATTAGTCCCACTGAGTTCATGCAACAAATATTATTTAAGTCTATACTATGGACAGACATTAAGGTAAAGAATCTCATTCTCTGTTACCTCTGTCTCTACATCTATCTCTCTTCCTCTCCCTGTGCATGTGTGTTTGTAAGTACCTCACATTGTCAACCAATGCTACCAAACTATATAATATTGTATCAGATATTACTACAGTTTTCCTTTTTTTATGGCACATCTTTTCTTCATTTAATTAATTGTCACATTGGGCTGCACTCCTATTCCTACTTGCCCTTTCTGAATATGACACAAATCACCTCTGCAGTAATTTTGTTTCCTTATTTAAAAATTGATAAGCATGAGACTGTCCATGTCCAGCTGCTCTCTCTTAGATGCCTGCTCCGTGAAGAATGCTGCTTGCTACATTGTGCACTGGCTTCAGTTTCAAGTGCGTCGGAACTCTCATATATTATAACAGTACCAGAAAGACTGTCTCTGATTGTCCACCTGACCTTTCTTTTTGCTTTAAAATAATTTAAATCACTTCAAGAGAGATTGGGGAGGAAACTTTATACCTAACCAAGTTTTTATTAAATGATGTTACTGGAATCTGGAAATTGAAAGAAAAGTTCAGTTTATTAATTTTCCTAGAATAATACAAAATGAAAATAATTAGTTAATTATTGCTATAAAGAAAGACCTATTGATTTCTAAGAGTCTAGCCAGAGTGGCTGGGGCCAAGGGAGTCAAGACCATCCGGAGTGTGACATCTGAGGGGTTTACTGAAATATTTGGCCAAGGGTTCTACTTTGGATGGGCAATTAGAACAGTGTAACACATTGTCAGGAAAACAAGAAGTGAGAAATTCAGGGAACAATCATAACTCTAGAGCCTGGCAAGTGACACAGCAGCCAGAAGGGTGACAGCAATACTTCATCCAGGGAGAGAACTGGTTAGAACCACCAAGCCCTCACTGAGAGGCAGAGAGTCTGCGAGCCTCTAAGGCTCCAAACAACATCAAAGTGATCAGATTTACAGAGATTAATCAGATTAGGCTTCTTGACACTCGGCAGAAGGTTGGCTCAGGGTAAAACTTTAGCAGACAAATATTGATCTATTGTATTTCTGGAGCACCTTAGCTGTGGCAGTGAGGGTAAATTGGTGTTGGACTCAGGAATGCATGGAGTGTAGTGAGCCTTGATGGGTTCCATGGTGTTACTATGGTGCTTGCTTGCTTCTTCTCTTGAATATTTTTCTTTTGATGGAGTACCTCTAAATTAATGATTTTTATTAAAGAATGTTTTTCATAGTTAGCATGCTGCCATTGCATTTTTGCTATGGGAAAACTTTACAGTTTACATATTATAATATAAAAGTATACCTTTTTCTTTATGTTAATGTGCTCCTCCCAATACCCAGGAAAAAAATAAAAACAAAACAAAACAAAACAAACAACAGCAACTACAACAAAGAAAAAAAAAAAACATGCTGCTGCTAAGAACTGCATCCTGCCCCAATGGTTTTTCCCCATCATGGCACTGACACCTGCCTTTCTCTGATCACTACTTTGAAAGGCTAAATACTCCATTTCTCCGATTGTATTCCTTCCAAGTTTAATGTTGGTGTGACTCAACTTTAGTTCTTCATTCCTTCCTCAACCCAGTGACTTGGGTTATAAAAGAGTGAAATTTAGAATAAAAGCAAACGAGATGAGATGTTACAAAAAAGGCCATAATGTTTACATCTGACTGAAAGAATTATGGGGGTGATTTTTCAGTTATGTTTTCAGATGCTACTTTTTAAGCGTCCAATGATGTGTGTATTATATGTATACTAAAAGTAAAGGTTTGTTGATTTGATAAATAGTATTTTACCACTTTGAAGTAACATAATTTACTTAATCAATTGACTCAATTTTCATATGGAAAAGGTGTAATTCACACCTATTTGTAGTCAGAAACACCACATCTCTTCCCCAAGTGGGAAGGTGAAAGCCTTGGGAAGAGCTGTATAAAAGTTCTCAACCCCATCAGGAAGAATTTATTGTTTGAAATGTGGCATACATATATAGTCTGTGTTCAGTACAACAGTCAGCCTCACAACACATTGTACAAATAATAACACAGTGAGAAATTCATATTTGTACCCTAAGTGAACATTATTGTTTAAAGAAGTACTGGGTAGAACTGGAAAACTATTTAATAATTAATACTTTTGACATATGTATTCTATATTGTCATCATGATTCTGAAAATGATACTCCTACTACTAGAAGAAGAGGAATTTTTCATAATCTCCTCCTTTCAAATGATGGTCATTATTAGGTGTTATTCTTTGCTAAATTAGAAAATATTATCCCTATTATATTAATGAGAATTCCTTTGATCAGTCGCGAGGAAAACATTTCTTTTCATTACCACTCATTTTTTTTCTTTTTTCTTTACTTCTTGCTTCTTCTCTTGAATATTTTTCTTTTGATGGAGTACCTCTAAATTAATGATTTTTACTAAAGAATGTTTTTCATAGTTAGCATGCTGCCATTGCATATTTGGTATGGGAAAACTTTACAGTTTACATATTATAATATAAAAGTATACCTTTTTCTTTATGTTAATGTGCAGACAGGTCCTATCTTGTACAACTTCAAACTCACTTAACTACAGTTTGTTCTATTTTGTTGTTCTTGGTGTCTCTCAAATAAATAAATAAATTAAATTAAATATTTAAATATTAATGGAGAAAAATACCTAAATCTATATCATACCATTCACTGCAGTAAATCTAAAATGAATTAAATGTTTACATGAAGAAAAGGATGCTAGAATACCCAAGAAAAGGTATTTATAAAAGGCAAAATCTAGGCTGGAGAGATGGTTAAGAGATTAAGGAAATTACCTATAAAGCCTAATAATCTGGTTTGATTTTGTAGTACCCATGTAAAGCCAGATGCAGAAAGTGGTGCAAGCATCTGGAGTTTTGTTTGCAGTAGCTAGAGGTCCTTCATCTACCCATTCTCTCCCTTTCTCTCTCTCCTTGTAAATAAATAAAAAAAAATTAAATGTAAAATCTTGGCTGGAGAGATGGCTTAGCAGTTAAGGTGCTTGCCTACAAAGCTAAAGGGCCCAGGTTAGATTCCTCAGGACCCACATAAGCCAGATGCACAAGGTGGCGCATGCATTTGAAGCTCTCTTGCATTGGCTGGATGCCCTGGTAAGCCCATTGTCTCTCTCTCTGCCTGTGAAGCCAGGTCCAAGTTCCCAGTATCCACATAAAGCAGATGCACATGGTGGTGAATGCGTCTTGAGTTTGTTTTCAGTGGCTAGAACTCCTAGTGCACTCATTCTCACTCTATCTGCCTTTCTTTTTCTCTCAAAAAAATTAATAATAATCTTTTGAAATTGCTTAAAGATAAAACTCAGGATGATTTTTTTTCATGTTGTGGAATTTTACTTTGTTGTTCTTTATTCCATTTCAGCTTTCTTGAGATTTCTTTTGTTGGTTTGCCTGCTTGGTTTTAGAGGGAGAAGAGACAGATGCTCAACCAAAACAAGCACCTAACAAGTGGCAGTGCCCAGCATTTCCTGCAGCTGGTGACAAAGCTCAATCCTGAGACTTCCAAGTTTGTGGGAACATCTGGAAAGGTTTGTTTTCTTAATCATTTTGTTTGTTTGTTTGTTTGTTTGTTTCAAGGTAGGGTTACACTCCAGCCTAGGCTGACCTGGAATTCACTATGTAGTCTCAGGGCAGCCTCGAACTCACGGCAATCCTTCTACCTCTGCCTCCTGGCTGCTGGGATTAAAGGGATTAAAGGCATGCGCCCCCACACCTGGCTTGGAAAGTTTTTTTTTTTTTTTAAGGAAATTGAAGCAGCCCATCCTTCCTCTTCTCCCCTGCTTGATGGTGAATATAGTGGCTGAACTTCAGCATTATCTTTGATGGCAAAATAACCTTGACAAGGGAAAGAAATATGGCACAGCAATTAAATAGAACAAGCCTGAATCTTTAGAAACTATAGAGGTGTATGTCATAGTAATAGGTGTGAGCATGCTTTTGAATTTTTATTTGTTTTACTAGGCTATTGTCCTTTTGTGTTTTATATTATCTGAAATTTTGAAAGACATGTGTTCTTTGGCCCACTTTAATTTTTTTTCTTCAGATAATCTATTAATTAACAATCTTTGGTAAGATTATTTAGCTAATTATAACTCTACTGACCACAACATTATCTATATTTTAAATAGCACTCTACTAATTGTCTTACTAAAGTAAAGAAAGTCTCGATATTTTAGTTCTCTGGAAACCTACCTGTAGGTATGATAATTTGTTTGGTCTTTGTCTAAGGGTCCTGGTAAACTGCTTTAAAAACATCTGCTTCTCTTTTCAGATGGTGATGACCACTGGGATGACCCAAAAGGCAACATATTGCTGAGAAGAAGAGACAGAGGAGTGTCCAGCACTGAAACATCTCTATTACATCCTCCAAGGCTCAGGGTCCATTGTGGAAGAGGTGGCAGAAAAAATATAAGAGCCAATGCAACTGTCCAGACAAAAATTGGCCTTGATATCCATGACCTTGTAGTACTTAGCAATACCTACCCGAGACCCTCATAATAGGAGCAAAAGATAGAGACATCAAATTAAAAGACAGACTAATGAAGAGAGAGGGGATATTATGGAAAACAGAGTTGTGAAGGGGAAAGTGAGGGAGGGGAGGGAAATATCATGGTTTATTGTCTGTAAATATAGAAGTTGTCAATAAAATAAAGAAAAAAAGTCTGAGATTTCCTGAATGACAAGAATATCTCTCCTATGCTAAGGAGGTCACTCAGAGTGGACCAAGGTATCCCTTTAGGGTGTACCAGGAAGACTGACCACATGATTTCAGTCTTGACATCCAGGAAAGAAAGGAGGACTGGAGACCAACTTTAGTCACCCAGCCAGTGATTTCATCTTATCATGCCTATGGGATGAAACCCCAAGGGAAGCCAGAGCTTGGTGGAACTTCTGGTCACTAAGCCTGGTTCTGTAGATGGAGCATGGATATTCTCCTCCCCTCCCAGGCCCTCCCTGTACATAGCCTTTATATGTCCCTATAATCAAACATGCAGGACTGTTCTGAGTCCTCTAAGTAATTATTATGAATTGTTGAACCTGTGAATGTCTTAAGAAGCTCTTAGGTTAGTAGACAGTTTGTTGAAAGTGTGGGGAGTCCAGGGAACTCCACTTATTCTTGGCTTTGGAAGCGAGACTAGTCTCAAGAATTCAGTTGTTGCCAATTGGCATATGACATTAAAGAGTCTAAAGTTTATAGAAATGGGATGTTTGAGGGGAAGGATTACTGCTGGTCCTCAATGGGGGACTGAGACTGTGGTAGAACTTGCTCACCCTGTCAGCTATCCATGACCAACGGATCAGTCCAGTCCTTGACACCCTGAGAAAGGCAGAGGAATACAAGTCCAGGCCCAGGAGCCAGGAAGGGGAGAAAATGAGGCGCTACATAGAAACCATTGGCATTGTATATGTAAGCATAGGTGGGCTCCTCTGAGAATGCAGACCAAGAAACTACTGAGGCGCTTGGAGACCCTCCAGTCACCCAGAAGAAAGATGGCAAATGAGGCCCAGGGAAACAGGTTGTCATGACAAGAAGTAGAGAAATCACCAGAGCTTCTTTCCATCTGAGCTTCTAGTCTTAGGACTTATTGAAATACTTTCCTCTCCATGGAATCTCTTTGCATGCCTGACCATGATTATCCCAGTGTTACTTTTTGAGATCATAAACTGAATGGATGATCATCCTCCCCCTCCTTGCAAGGTCTGAAGTTTTCTCATTAGATTGCAAGTTCTTAAATCAAATCTCTGTTGACATCCAGAAATTGATTGAAGGGCCCCCAGCATAAGAACACTGCATAAGGACATGAGCCTGAAATCAAACTTCAGTCAGGCCTCATCACAAGAAATGGTTTGTGCTGGGGCTGGAAAGATGGCTCAGCAGTTAAAGATACTTGCTTACAAAGTCCAAAAGTTCAGGTTCTAGTTTCCAGTACCCATTGAAAACCAGATGCACAAAGTGGCACATGCATATGGAGTTCACTTCTTTGCAATATCAGGCAGCCTTAGTATGCCCATACTTATTCTAGTTCTTCTCCCTCTCCTCTCTCTCCCTTTCTTTCTACTTCTCTCTCTAAAAAAAATACATAGTAGATAAATATTTTAAGAGAAATAGTGTGTGCTGATGGCTGTCAACTATTAAGTCCTCTCTCTTTCCTAGTCTTCTGAATTTTCTTACCCATTGTCCTTTTAGTCCTGGGTATATGAAATTATTATTTACATAGATTCTCGTCTCCACTCTTGCCATAGCAAGCATATTGAGGGAAGATTCCAGAACTTAATGTCCTTTTTGGCCATTCCTGAATGTCTCCTTTTAGGTGAGGAATCCAAGCTGTTTACAATCAACATGTTATAGAATAGTTTGATCCTCTCACCATATGTCTGTATTGGCTATATTTACATGAAATCAACCTATCTCTAACATAGTCAAAGAAAAAAAAAGTCAAATTATTTTCAATAGGACCAAATATACAAATTGAATGATAGCTTCCTCCCTCTTTTTAACCATTTATATTGCCATCAATGTTTTTATATAGTATATATGAGAATGCATATCAGAACCTTCTCAAGTGAAACTGAATCAATTGAGGAACTTATGTTGTTAGCTAGAATTATTGCATTATTTATATAGTTAGTGAAAGATGCTCAGAGTGGTGCTTTGTTGGAAAATCTCAAAGTAAATCCCTATTTGACTTTCTTCATAACTTGTTCATTCCAGCTAGACATAGCTCTGCAAGGTATCCAAAGCTCAGTAAGACCTAGTCAATTGGATTTCCTATGTTTTCATCACATGGGATGCCCTTCCTCTGCCCTCACTTCCAGAGACCTCACCATTCTTACAGACCTGCTTTAAGCCCCTTCCATGTGAAAACTATCCCACTACCAAAAGCTACAAGGCTCTGTCCCTTCCCTGAACTCTTGCTCACTCAGTGTGTCTCTGCATAGTTCCCTAATTGTTTCATGCTTGCTTGTGTTGTCTCCCCAAATGGGTCATTAACTGTCTGGTGTCTATCCCTTCCAAATCCTAGCACAATGATTTCCCTTCCTTCCTCCAAAATACTTGCCAACTGACTGGTTGGTTCATGGAACATGGTATACAGTTGGGATGGGGCAAGAACTGACAGCAATTGGCAGATTTCAGAGCTGGTCAAATACAGATTAAGTTAAACATGCATGTTTCTTTCAGAATGAATGGAGTTCTTGGCTCTGGACTTAACAGATTCTTCCATAGAGCCTCTGGTTTCAGGGTGTTACTGTTTATTTTGCTTTTCTGGCATATGACTTTGAAGAGATGGATTACAGTGTGCCCCTAAACCACTGCACAGCCTATTGAGTTTATATGTCATCAATGTATATTGTATGTCTACACGATTACCAGGAAAAGCAGGAGGTGCCTGTAGTTATGCCCCCGCCTCAGCCCGCCATCCCATGCTGTGCCCTATGGGAAGCCACTGATTCTTACACTTGGAGCTGGGACAATGCAACTTAATCAGACTGACAGGAAACAGACAGCAATTACAGTGCGCTGCTACATCTGCTGGGTTCCACTTCACTGAAAGAAGAGTTATCTCAATTTTAATGTACATCCCTTTTTCATGTTTCATTTAACCTCTGCCGTATTATTAAACACATCAAAATATAATGACACTCGTTAAAGAAGAAAAAGAGGACAGTTGGGATATTTTGGACTGTATCGCCTGTATTTGTAACTTAATTGTATCATTTTTGCTTCTCTTCAACATCTCCCTTGGTGAATAACTAATTCAGTATATAGGTATTTAAATAGCAAGTTGGGAATGGGCTGTTTAAACACTTACATCAACACTGAGTTTGAAGACAATGGAATGTCCCTCAATCATTTGTCTGTTTTCACCAGGAGTATTTCTCTTTTCAAAAACATGCTTCTGAAATATGTCAAAACAGCTAGTTTCCCCATTAACATGGTGCACATTCAGTGTTTTAAAGGCAGCTCAATGAAATCCCCCAGAAATGAATTAGTGATAGAACTCTGGAAAACCTTTGGAACTTAAACTAGCATGTGTCTCACCCACAGGCACAACCAAGAGCATCCAGAGTCCATCAGCTGGGTGATTCTGCTGCCCTGAACTGCAGGAACGATTAAACTATTCATTTGTGCCAGACACATGGAAGTGTACACCAGGCTGGGCCTCTCGCCCAGGGCTTTGTCTTTTGTTTTTTGTCTCTCTACCTTGATTGTCTGACTCTAAGTCTTTCTTTGCATTCCTGCTTTATATTCATAGCTGAGGTATTTAGCAACCCCCCTAAATATTAAATGTCCAGGAGTGATTGACTGTGACCTAGAAAGCCAGAGTTTGCAGAGGAATAATGGTAATGTGAATAGGAATGTACCCTTGAGCTCTGAAAAAAAGAGTGTTTGGTTAAGACAGCACCAGACATTTGGGACATTTGTAGGTATTGGTGAACTAGAGGAAACAGGTAGTAAAGATGCACTTTGACATGAAGATTGTTTTCAGGCAAAAAAAACAAAACAACAACAACAACAAAAAACCCACCATGTCTTATTTAAAAAAGTAATTTGTAAATTATTAAAAAAGTTACCTAGGGGCAGAAGAGATGGCTCAGAAGTTACAAAGCCTGACAGCCAGGGTTCAATTCCCCAGGAGCATGTAAAACAAAATGCCAAATGCATCTAGAGTTCATTTGCAGTGGCAGGAGGCCCTGGAATGCCCATACTCACTCCTTCTCTGTCTGTCTGTCTTGCCCTCCCTCCATCCCATCTCCATCTAGTCAAAATATTATCGGCATGTTCATTATCAGCAGCAAACAACACTTGCTGTGAACCAGGACGATGAGAAGTGATACAACAGAGTGGCTGTTTTCAAGGAGTGAAGACTGACTCATGGAATCAAAACAAAAAGAAAAAGATAAGCCAGAGCCAAACAGACTCCCATGAAAATGTGGCATCACTGCAGGATGACATCACAGTGGATAATGTTGATAGTCATAAATAAGACAGGGCTGAGACCCCTGTAGACCACTTTAAGTTAAAAGCAGCCTAAGGTCCATCCAATGAGCACCTACTTCAGCCTCCCAATGCATGTCACCAAGTCTCCTTTCTTTATTTTATTCTTATTATTTATTTATTTGAGAGTGACAGACAGAAAGAGGGACAGAGAGAGAGAGAATGGGTGTGCCAGAGCCTCCAGCCACTGCAAATGAACTCCAGATGTATGCGCCCCCTTGTGCATCTGGTTAACATGGCTTATGGGGAACTGAGCCTAAAACCAAGATCCTTAGGCTTCACAGGCAAGCGCTTAACTACTAACCCATCTCTCCAGCCCACCAAGCCTCCTTTCTGAGTGCCCCTTCATTCCAAGGGTTGTTCATAGGTTAATAGTTATCTGGGTAAAACCTCTGGTTAAATCAACTCTTATTTACTCCTGCTTTGCCTATGTGTTCATGAAAGGATCACAATGACCAACCCTGAAGGAACAGAAGAAATGCCTGTGAGTGAGCAACAGAGTACCTGCTTGGAGCAGTGATGGCTGAATATATCACAGTGGACTGGATTCTTATCTCCACCTCAGCAAATCCTATCACTGGACCCTACAATATCCTGGGGTCTTCATTGAGACTTGGGGTTCACAATTAGAGCCTCATGAAGCTGCTCTTTATAGCATCCTGGTAAAGACCCTGACCCTGCTACATGTTGTCTGGTCCCAGTGGCTGTCTGCAACTGTGATGAAATACTCCATGACAGCCTCGATCTTGCATCTTTCATGCCTCTAAAACCAACACCATGTGGAAAACATTGCCCAGTTCTGCTGCTTCTTAGGACGAAACCTGACAACCATGGACCATAACTATAGAGGTCTCTGTATGCCTTCCAGGCTTGTTTTGGCAAAACATTTCCTTAGGTGTCCAAGAAGGGAATCTGCTCAGCTTGGGTTTTCTCCCTTCAAGTGAATTTGGAATTTCTCAAGATGGAACCTCCAATGCAGGGGACTTTGCCCTCAGGAAGTCTTTCCTATTCTGACAGTGTGGTACAGGAGGTTTCTCCTCAGTGGTGCTGGTCTTTGTAACACATCTGTTTTCTTCTTCTTCTTTTTTTTTTTGTTTTGTTTTGTTTTTCAAGGTAGGGTCTCACTCTAGCCCAGGCTGACCTGGAATTCACTATGGAGTCTCAGGGTGGCCTTGAACTCACGGCAATCCTCCTACCTCTGCCTCCCGAGTGCTGGGATTAAAGGCGTGCGCCACCACGCCCGGCTCTAACACATCTGTTTTCTTATAACCAGCCTGAATGTTATCCCGTCTTGAGATTTACATCACCTAGCAATTTAGTCCTTTATGTTCAAGCTCTTTGTCATTTAGGTCTTCAGAACATTGGCAGAATGCAGCCAGTTTCTTTGGCAGCATGTAATATCAGGTACCTCTAGCCGAGTGCCTGATAGAGACTTTGTTCCCCTCTGAAACCTTTGCTTGCCTGGGCCTCCAGTGTCTGTGTTTCTCTTAACATCTTCATCATTCAAGATCCCACTAGCATGGTCTATTAACCTTTATTTGTAGTATTCAAAGGCTGTGTAGCCCAAAGTTTCAAACACTTCCACATTCCTTCTGTACACCAGAACACAGATGTAAGAATATAGGGTTACAACATAATAGCCTAAAATTAACTATAGTGTGTGCTATACTGTGTAGTAATTTCATAGTCATTTCCTACTGCCCTTGTGGCTCAAGCATTGGTAAAATCAGTAATCATCACCACATGAGTGACTTATCTCTCCAGGAAATTGTGCATCACAGAAAATAATGATCCCTTGTGGTTCTCACATTTTTTTTTCTGTATATAACATATACAAAATGCATGCCATTTGTTTAAGTTCTTGATAAGGTGATTAGCAGTTATATTTTGCAATAGTTAGAAATTTTATGCAGGTCTTTGACTCTGGGTCAGCACGTGCTCCCCCCATGTTGTCCCAAGCCATCTATAAATCCAAATCTCAATTTTATTTATTTCAATATATATTTTATTTATTTATTTATTTGAGAGAGAGAGAGAGAATGGGCAGGCCAGGGCCTCCAGCCACTGCAAATGAACACCAGACACATATGCCTCCTTGTGCATCTGGCTAACATGGGTCCTTGGGGAATCAAACCAGGGACCTTTGGCTTTGCAAGCAAATACCTTAGCCACTAAGAAATCCCTCCAGCCCCCAAATTCAATTTTAAAAACAAATATAACTATACTACATCTGTATTTCATCATGTATGACCACACTTAGGGTGATATATTTGTAGAGTTGACTTAGAAAAAATAGACTAAAATGATGAACTCATCTAACAAAGTAACAAACTTTAGCCATTTTATTTTTAATGTTACCCATGTAAGAAAAAGAAAGCCTTGGTTTCATTTAAGTCACCTTCATAGAAACTAGATGCATTACTAAGCAAATTCTGGGAGATTATAGTGGCTTAAACCTTAAAACCATGAGGAGAGTAAGGAAGATGGCTCAGCCAATACAGTGCTTACTTCCCAAGAATGGGGACCTGAGTCTGGATTCCAGGAACTCACATAAAAGCTAGGCATGGTGGCATGCACCTTTAATCCTACTGTCGGGAGGAAAGACAGAAGGATCCTGGGGCTTGCTTGGTAGCTTGTCTAGGTGAATAACTAAGCTCCAGTTTCAATGAGGAGTCCTATCTCAAAAATAAGATGGAGTGAGACTGGGGAAAATACCCAGTGTTGATGTTTAATCTCCATATTCATGCACACACATGCATATAAATACATATACACACATGTATGCATATGCACACATGCAAAAAGGGGGGAACAATTCTATCACCAACCAAAAAAATAACATGATTTTGAATATTTCAATGAAAACCTGAAAGCCAACCACCGAGCTCCCAATGATATCTTTAGAGAGCAGGATAAAATACATGCCGATTTCTTTGTGAGCAAACCAGATCATTCATGCTTCTTATATTTTGGCAGAAAGTCTTCTTTCCCCTAAATAAAGGCATACTGTGGAAGTTCATTATTTTTTATTCCGTTCTCTATCCCATGGTTACCTATTGCCTCTATATTTTGTAGCGGTGAGAAGCTGTGCACAGCCTTTCCTTCCAGACTCCCAGGTCAGACTTCTGTCTGTCCTCTACACTGCTCCAAGAAAACTCCCTTGTTGAAGGGAATGACTATAAAACCCCTGCTCCAAGCTCCTACAGATCTTTGCTGTATTCTGAAGACTGTCTGAACCAGAATTGACTGCAGTTTTTCTTTTGGCAAGCAGGGCCAATCAATTACTTCCTGTCATAGATCTGTGATTACCAAGGGAGCCCTCACCACTTTCAAAACTGAATGGTGCTTCCTGCCAGGTCTCTTCCCCTCATGGAAATCTTCTGTCCTCTCTTCTTTAACCATCTAGAGCCAACCTACCCTTCATTTCTCAAGAAAGAGGGTAACTCTTTTGGCAAAACTGTGCCCTCTGTCCAGCATACCCATCATTACTCTGTGTATATGCTCTGGTCTTTTGAGGCAAAACAAGGTCTTCTTATAAGGTTATGTGCTAAGTCTAATGTATAGTTGGCAGGGGAGGACTACTTATAAACATCTTAATTTAAAAAGAAAAAAGGAGAAAGAGAACTAGGGGACAAGGCCCAGTGGACAAAGCGCTTGCTGTGAAACTCTGGAGCACCTAAGTTCAGATGTCCAGCCTTCACATAAAAGCATGAAGCTATGGTGGGCTTCCTTCATTCCAGTGTATAGTGATTCAAGAGGTGGGGACTGGAGCCTTCCTGGAGGCTCAGGACCAAAGTGGTGAACAACAATGAGAGATGCTGCCTCACATGAGGTGAAAATCCAGAAAGTTGTCCTCTGACCTCCACACATGTACCATGTGATATGTGTACACCTGAACATACACACACACTAAATATTTTAAATTAATTGTTTTGAGAATCTTATTACATGAACATATTGCATATTGGTCTTTTTCCCATTGTGTTATACTCTCATGTTCTCCCACCCCCATTCCACAGAGAGCTCTCCTCAGTGAGGTTATCAGTATTCACTGCAGGATCATGAAAGCACCATTCAATCTCTATGGGTGGGGGATGCCTCAGAATACATGTTCCCACCCTGGGGCTCTTACATTCTTTCCACCCCTCTTCCACAGTGGCTTCTGGAAGGAATATTTTAAGTCTCCTTTAGGATTGAGCTCTGAGACGCCTCTAATTTTCTACTTTGATGAGTTTTGTGCCTCTTCAGTGCCTACAGATATCTCTTTCAGTAGGGACAGCGGCAGTGATATTTAACCCACCACTTCCTCTATAATGTGGTACCTACATCTGGAGTTCATATGCAGCAGCAAAAGGACTTAGCCTGCCTATATACTCACATTCTTTCTCTCTCTCTCTCTCTCACTCTGAAAGAAATAAGGAAAGAGAAAGGAAAAAAGAAAGAAGAAAGAAGGAAGGAAGAAGAGAAAGAGCAAAGAAACAAAGTCGGGTGTCTGAAACAAAAGACATTGGTTTGCCCACAGTTCTAGAGTCTGAGAGACCAAGATCATGTTGTAGGTAAGGTTGATTTTCTGAATGAGGCCTCTGATGGTTTGTAAATGCTGATGTGAAAGCGGTGGTTCATCTCTTGCCAGGGAGTCAGCTATCTTTTCTTGACTTGTTAATGGATTTGGGTTATCCTTGGTTCTTACTGCCTTATGAAAAAGAGAAACATTCTCCAGTGGAGAGTGAGATCATCATAGGTTAGAGGGGATAATCATTGTTAATTTAGAGAGATTTTTGACGGATGTAGTCTCTCATTTGGCCAAAAACTAGTGGAAGCTTCTCATTGGAGTCCATAATCTTGGTCTCCATAGGATTCTGACTTGGTTCTCAGTTCTAACTATGAGTTCCTTTCCACTGAGCAGATCTCCTAGCCAATCAGAAAGCCACTGGTTACCCACCTAGGCTGGGTGCCACCATTGCACAGGTGTGTACATCTTGTCAGGCTGATTGATTTTGAATAGCAGTGCCCCCTGCTTGATTACAACATTGTTTACCACTTTCCCCTATCAGCTCATGTAGTGCTTTCCAGCGCTATATGGACTAATCATCTGGGCAATGTCTTCCTTCCAGATTCTAGATCTCTTGCTGTTCTGTATCAGCAGCAGGTGGGTAATCAAGTGCTTTGACAGAAACTTGTCTTGTTTTGGGGACCTTGTAGGTAAATCTGAAAATTTGCTTTACACTGTTATTAGCTTCTCTCTCTCTGTTCCTTTCCTTCTTTCTTCTTCCTTTTCTTCTGGTGTTCTGGGAAACAAACTCAGGGCATTTTACAGGCTCAGTAAACATACTCCCACTAAGTGACATCTCCAATTTATGATGCTTTGACAGACTGTCTGAGAGCCTTACACAGTCAATTCCCCCAATCTCTGCCTCTTGAATGCTGAAATTCTGAAATCACAGGCATACACCAACACACCCAGCTTTATTGACCCTATGTTGCCTTAAATTATTCACTAACTGAGATGTATTTCTGCAGAAGACACTATCTCAAAATAATATTTTTCATATTCAAATCATAATGGTAACAGGTTATGTCCAAGTAGGAATATGCACACAAAATCTAATTTAAGGAAAGATGTAGTGCTATGTATACAATTCTAATCTTTTCTAAAATTATACACTTAAAAGAAGTATTAAGGGAATGTTCATATGGTCACCTAATCATTAAGTTTAAACCATCCAGGAGTCAATAAGCTTACTTTGCAAAGTAATGACGCTAATGGCCTTTGATAATTGATAAAAAATACTAAATCTATTTGACAAGATGAGTACATAACATCTCAAGTCTGTGAAAAATTCTGAGTATCTGTAATTTTTTAATGTATAATTTCATTATTGACAACGTCTACCCTTACAGACAATAAAACATGATAATTCCCTCCCCTCCCAGACTTTCCCCTTCACAACTCCACTCTCCATCACATCTCCTCCCTCTCTCCCTTAGTCTGTCTTTTATTTTGATCTCATTGTCTTTTCTTCTATTATGAGGGTCTTGTGAAGGTATTGCTAGACACTGCAAGGTCATGAATATTGAGGCCAATTTCTGTCTACACACTTGCATTGTAAGGAGTCCTACCCTTCCTTTGGCTCTTACATTCTTTCCACTACCTTTTCTGCAATGGACCTTCAAACTTGGAGGGTGTGATAGAGATGTTTCAGTGCTAGACACTCCTCCATCACTTCTTCTCAGCACTATGTTGCCTTTTGGGCTATCCTAGTGGTCATCACCATCTGAAAACAAACTTCTCTAACCATGTGAGAGAAGCATTAATGTATGAATATGAACATTAAGTGTAGTGCTCACTGGGCAGCTCAGTGAGCATACTATATGCATTTAACCAGGCAAGAGCAGGCTTTATACCCCTAAGGCTCATGATCTTCCCTGCCATAGGCTTTTGTTTAGATTTTCAGTACCAGGCATGTATTCTCTCCCACAGAGTGGAGCTCCAGTCCAATTACAGAGCAGTTGGTTTCCCCCAGAGCAAATATGGCACCACTGCACCTGTTTAGTCATTTGGCCTGGCTGGCCAAACTTGAGGTTTCCAGTGTCCACTTTTTCACTGCTGATGATTTTTGTCTACCATAGGGCTACATGCAGTGCAGCTTTTTTCTTTTCTTTTTTTAAAGCTTTCAGTGAGCTGGTCAATAGGGGGAAGTTTTCAGCTCAATCCCAACTTGATTTCTTAGTGACTGCCTCCCAGGGATATGAAATCTTCATGAATAGGGTCTTACCATCTGTTTCTCATAGGAAACCAAGCGCCTTGTCAATAGCCTATAATGTTTTTGAGACAACAGGGACCACTCAGGCCAACAACTCACTGGAAGGTATCCCATTCCTGGCACTGAAAATTTTCCAGTAACAATCTATGGCTTCTGGATGTTCCATTATCCCAAAAAGTGGGTTTTTACATGTCTTATTCAGAATATCTTGAATTTTGATTGACCCTCCCTTCACCCTTCTTTTATTCAATCTCTTCCCCTGGCCTCACTTAGGCCATTCCACGCCTTATAATCTGTTCTACTTACATATATTATAATACCATCCCCTTAAGTCCTTCCTTCTCCTCCCTCCCTTATGGGCTTTTTCTAGCTTACTGACCTCTGCTACTGATTTCTGGTTTAATCTCACACACAAGACTACACATTTGTAGCTATGATCCACATATGAGAGAGAACATGTGACATTTGGCTTCCTGAGCCTGGGTTACCTGACAGTATAATCCTTTCCAGATCTATCTATTTCCTGAAAATTTCATAATTTCATTTTTCTTTACCCCTGAATAGAATTGCATTGTATAAATGTACTACATCTTTATTATCCATTCATCTGTCAGGGGACATCTAGGCTGGTCCCATTTCTTAGCTATTGTGAACACAGCAATAAACATGGTTGTGCTAGTATCTCTGAGGTAGTAAAAAGAGTAGTTAGGATATAATGGCCTTTGATAATTGATAAGAGATAATAAATCGATCTGAAAAGATGAATACAGCACATGTTTCAAGCCTATGAGAAATGCTGAGTATCTGTGATTTGACTTACATATAAGACGAACACTAAGCAGTGCTGGTCTGACAAGCTGATTGCAAAAGAGCTTGGTAAGTGAAAGAAATGAAGCTCAACTTGTCCAAACCAAACCAAATTAAACTTAAAACTTCAGAAAAGGAGAAACAAACCCTATCATTTTTTCAGGGAACATTTATAAACAATGTTTTCAGAACTTCTTGCTTTCTATGATTGCAAATAAACCATTTCTAATAAAGACCACTGGATGTTAGTAACCATATCGTCTTACAAAGCACTTGTAAGAATATGTAAGCTGAAAGGGAAAATTGTTCATAAGTATTGAAACCCCTTTAGCAAGTTTATTTTAATGAATCATATATTTGAGAGGAAGGTAGCATAACTTTAGAATTGTTACAAAACATTTTTAAAAATTGGTTTAAAATATAAAAAAGGTTTTTTAAAATATTTTTTGTTCATTTTTATTTATGTATTTGAAAGTGACAGAGAGAGAGGGAGAGAAAGACACAGATAGAGAGGGAATGGGCACGCCAGGGCTTCCAGCCACTGCAAACGAACTCCAGACGCGTGTGCCGACCCTTGTGCTTCTGGCTAATGTGGGTCCTGGGGAAACAAGCCTCGAACCGAGGTCCTTAGGCTTCACAGGCAAGCGCTTAACCTCTAAGCCATCTCTCCAGCCCATAAAAAAGTTTTAAAATATAGATAACCATTAAAGTTAGGCAATAAAGCATGTTATTGAAAAATTGTCAAAAGAAACTTTAAGATGAAAAAATGAGCAAACAAAATTAATTTTCAAAAGCTGTGAAAGAAATTGATGACTATCTATTTGAACTATCTATTTGAAATACATAAAACTGTCAGCTAATGGTGAAACACACTATATATATTACAAAAATCAGAGCAATCCTCTGACCATTAATAGACCAGACATAGGACACGTCTTAACATTACTGTATGACAAGAGGATGAAAACCATCAATTTGAGCTTCAGTATCTTCAAAGTCTGTAGAAATGATCCCACATCATATTATTTTCTATCAATAACACTTATAATAACACCTAAAATAACCCTATATTTTTAAAAATAACTTTTTATTGTATTTGTGTAGAGAGAGAAAGAGAATGAGGCAGATAGAAAAACAGAATGAGCATGACAGGGCCTTTAGCCACTGCAAATAAACACCAGATTCATGTGCCATTTTGTGTATCTGGCTTATGTGACTCCTGGGGAATCAAACCTGAGTCCTTTGGCTTTGCAGCCAAGTGCCTCAGCCACTAAGCCATCTCTACAGCCACTTTTTAAAACTTTTAAAAAACATTTTATTTTATTTTATTTTATTTATTTTTGATATATAGCTTTTTTTTTTTTTTTTTTTTTTTTTTTTTTTTTTTTTTTTTTTTTAGTAATTTAATCCTTGAGGCTTTTGACCTAGAATCAGAAACAAGAACCCAGGCCTTCCTCCTCTCTACCCATTTTAACTTTTCAGCAGAGTTTGTTTTCCCCCTGTCATTTCTATTGTGAAAGCATGCTCTTTGAGTCTTTTTATTTTAACAAGGCTCTATGGGAAAGAGAATCCAAGGATGACAAAAGTTTACATTTCACCCCAACAGAAAGTAAGAGGCTTGGAGCTGGAATTGTGTATCAGAAAGTTGTATAAAAGTAGGGTTGTGGAGATTGATCACTGGGCAAAGAGCTTGACACACAAGCATGAGGATCTGGGCTCAAATCCCAAGAATATATTTAAAATGCTAGGCATGGTGGCAAATGTCTATAGTCCCAGCACTGGGGAAGTAGGGACAAGTACATCCCTGGACCTTGCTAGATAGCAAGTTCTGCAGAGACTCTATCTCAAAGAATCAAGTGGAGAGCCATTGAGGAAGATCACTGACCTAGACCTCTGGTCTCCGTATGCGTATATACACATTCCACACATGCACAAATATGCACACATGCACACATGCACACATTACACACACACACACACACACACACACACACACACACACGGGCAAAAACAAGCTGTATAAAACCACTTCCCACCATACAGATGCATATGCTACTTTGTGCAACTGGCTTTACATGGGTACTGGGAAATCAAACCCAGGTCATTAGATTACTATACTATTTCTTTACCATCACCCAGTTTTCACTTTTTAAAAACAAATCTGTCTACACAATCTCTAGCTATGGAGACTGTCCGTCTTGCCTCCCTCCCTTCAGCAACAGAACCTAGTATCACCCGCTTGTTTGCTTCTCTTCACCAAGCTGAACTTTAACAGAGGTCTGCTTTTACTTCTTTTGTTGGCATTTGTATCGTTATTATTGAGGTTGACTATCTTACACATACATTTGGCACTTGGCATTTCCCTTTTTGTAAGTTACTCATGTATATACTTTACCATTTTTTCTCATTGGGATATCTGTCATTTTCTTATAAGCATAAGAAAGTCTTTTGCATGAGTATATGATTTATAGTCATAATTAGGGACTATAACCCTCTGTCAGGCATTTTGAAAATAGCTCTTCTACCATAAATGGCCTTAAAACATTAATTAAAATAGGTCTTACCTATCAGCCTAGGTGAGGCAGTCTCAGTGTTGTTTTTGACCATGGACCTAACAAGACAGTCAGAATGGAACTGAATTTCTTGGCAACCAGTGAGCCTCTTGTCCACATAGAGACTATTTTTCCATCCAGCCACAACATTGTAGGAAACATTGTAAGAGCTGAAGAGTGGTTTGGCCAGGTGACTTTTACAACACTCCCAGCCTCAAGAGTGTAGGAGTTCATGAGGGAGACAAATATTTAACTTCGTGACAGCAAGCTACTGCACCTGTGATAACAAGGGGAGGATTGATTCCCAGCACAGAAGAAGGGAGGAAGAGGAGAAAAAGAGGGTGGGGAGAGGAAAGAAGGCAGCTGAAGAGTCAGAGTACAGAGGTGTGTGTCTACATGTTTCTATTATGTATATATGTCTATGTACATGCATGTATGCTTTTTGTGTATCTATTATATATATACATATACATATATATCTGTGTGCATGTATGGATGGATTTTATGTATCTATTATGTATATATGTCTATGTGCATGTATGAATATAGTTTATGTATCTATTTATATATATGTCTATGCATATGTACACATGTGTATGTGCAGGAGGGGTATACAGAAGTAAAGCCCATGAATGACTAAATGACTATATTTATGTATGCTGTGTTGTATTTTGTTAATGAATGCACGTTAAGTTGATGGTGGAAAATCCAAGGAGGAGCGCAGCTTGAAATGGAAAAGGATATAGTTGCAGAAAAATGAAAGGAAGAGGAAAGAACAAACAAGAAGATACAAATGAGCAATGAACATTGACACTTTGTCTCTTCTCCTATCTTGTGTGTGTTTACCTTTTTAGTTACTGGATCATTGCTTCAACTCTACTGTGTTGCAATGAGACAGCAATTATGATGGGAACAAGATTATTAGTGGTCATCATTATTACGGTGGACACTGGCCTCAGGATGTCCCAGTATTTATGTACATGTAAGTGTGTGGGTATAGCTTTTTCTCAATACCATCAAATAGATGTTATGAATCCTACTTTATAGATAAGGAACACTGGTACAGAGAAGTAAATCTCTCAAGAGCAAACACCTGACAGAGCTAAGACTTAAATTAAAGGAGCAAGGTTCTAGATCTCAGCATCTTGACTCTGGCTTCTGCAGTGACAGCCTGCAACATCAAGCTCCAGGGGCCACCATAGGCCTGAATTCCAAGTTCATACTTCTACTTAGAAGCTGTGCAAACAGAAGAATCACTTTCTGCTTAGACCTTTTGCTTCCTCATTTGTAAAACAGCACTAGATTTTTTTCCCAGGACAGTGGTAAATATGAACTAATTCTGAGGTATAAGATATAGGAAACTCAAAGTCACAGTTATGGCTTGTCAGATATAAGTATCATAGGAAGTTGAGGTATAGAGTTTCCTCAAGACAGTTCAACCCTGTTATAAAGCCAGGGCTCCTAGAAATGCTAAGTGCCTACCAGGGAAAAAACCCAGGGTTGAAATTAAAGCCTCCCCCAACCTTGGAAAGCTTCCAGTGTGATAAAGCCACTTGCTCCTGAAGGCTCTCCTTTTCTTCCACCCAGACCCTCCAGCTCTGGCACTGTAATCTGGGGTGGCAGGGCAGGTGTGAGGAGTTGTAGCTCCTGATAAAGCTCTGTGATTTTGTTTGCCATGCTTTGAGGAGATATGAGTGACATAGATAAAGTGCCAGAAAAACCCTACGTGGGCTTAAAACACTCCTCCTGCCTGGGAGGGTGGGGTGACATTGGGGCCGACCTGCTACCCTACTTGCTCATGTTTATCTCGACAGAGACTTGTTCAGAGCCACCCAGGAACAGGCCAGAGAAGGCTCAGATGCTGGGAGTCAGACTGACAGGAGAAAGTCCTCTTGGGTCTCCGAATGCTATGTATATAGCATCATGTGAAGATGCAGGGAAGCACAGAAGATTATAGACAGACCTTTCTTCCTATGCAAAGGATCAGTTCCATAGAAGAAAGGGTTGAAACAATGCTTTCAACTAGCTAAATCCATGTAGACCGTCACCAATAATGTTCCATGGGGTCACTGAGGAAGGGTGGTTCATCCTGACAGGATGGAGTGGGAGGATAAGAGTGGGAAGGATTAAGAGGATAAGCTAATTCTTATATATTGATAGTAGCAAATCCTCTAAGTTACATTAAAACTTTCTTTTTTAAAAAAAAAAAGCCGAGAGTTGAATGCAATATGATCTCGTTTGTGTTGAATGAATGCATTACAAAATTCTAGATGCCTGTGTAATGAGATTATGCTATGAACAACTGGGATGCTTCCAGGGCGTGGCTGGAGTCACTGTGAGAGAAAGCAGGTAGATTTTCACTTTGTAAATTTCATGCTCTTGAGTTTGCCGTATGTATCTATGACCTTCTAATTTTAAATTAGCTTTTTGCCATTTTTCATGTGAATATATGTGTGGTACTTGTGTGTGCATGTTCATATGTGTGAGGATACACATATGTGCAGGCATGTATTCATGTGCATGTAGTTTCAAACACAAGTTCTCGTGCTTGAGCAGCAAGCACTTTGCTGACTAAGCCATCTCCCCAGCCCAAATTTCTCTTTTTGAATAAAACATAATGTTTCAAAACATTCTACAAACAACCACAAAGTTCTTTATAATATAGCTACTCTCTTCCTTGGTTGCTGCAATAATCTGTGTCCTCACTGCAGTCTTTCCTCAAGTATGCCTCCTTCCAGAACTCTCTTTTGTTTGTAAGCTGTCTTTCAGGAAGACCACTCACCACAATTCTCGAGCCATCAGTCACATAGTAGTCAGTTACCCAAAACTCTGCTTCAGTCTGGGATTGGCATCATGTGCTCGTCCTTGGGGGCTCACACTTGGCTTCATGCTCGGTTGCTGCCATCTTGAAATTATTGGTATTTTGCAACAAGAGGCCCATTTTTTTGCACTGGGCTTCACAAATTATTTGCCTGATCTTGGGTAGTGCATCGGGTCATCTTAGGACACATGACATTTGACAAACCGTACTGGTTATCTCTTTCCCAGCTACTGGGACCAATAGGTGACATCACTAACCATCATGTGAAAAGTTGGCCAAGCCTGTGCCCCTCGCTCCTGACCAGGCTTGTTCATTCCTCCACTTGAGAATGCCAATAAAGGATGTTGGGAATAAGTGTTATCTAAGTTTTCAAGTAAAGATGGAAGCTTTCATGTCAAATTCCCAATTTTGAAATGTTGCCATTTTATTGAGTGGTAAAACATAGTTAGAATATGGTCCCATACCAAAGTTGGTTTCTAGATCGCTAAGTTTCAGTCTCTGCTTTCTGCCCTCAAATACTTCTCAGCAACAATTATGTGTTGTCCAGAACTTTTATACCTCAAGCCACAGGAAGTTCTCTCCACCAAAATGGTGAATGACTGTTTTGTCAAAACCCACAGTGATCACTGTCCTTCACATGAAGCCATTGATATATGACTTGAGGGCAAAAAGTGAAGTGGTGCTGTTATCTTAATAGCAACTCAGCATCCTTATGCATTCATTGTTATTTACTGTGGTTTTGACTGTTTATCACTACTGTTGCACAGAGACCTGAAGAATTGTATAATTCCTTAGAATTTTATAAATTGTAAAGTAAGATTTTATAATTGCTTCTTGTTTTCAAATTCTTTTCAATCATGATGCAAAAATCAACTTAAACAAGCAACGAAACCATCACATTTGTATGGATGATTGTGTTTTGGGGATGTGCTTTAGAGAACTAAACAAAATAAGAAACAACCCTTGAATGTCCTTGTACTACACAATGCATTGACTCAAAAAAAAAAAAAAAAACAAACAAACTGAGAATCAGAGGTTTTGAAAGGAAGATGAAAGTGATGTTAAAATTAAGGAATTTGTAGCCCAAATAATTTAATGTATTTCTACTTCCTGAGCTTTGGAGAAAATCATCCCTTAGAGTCATACATTTAAATAGTCTTTTGATTGATCCCAAACCCCAAATCTTAGATTTTTTTTTCCTGATTCAAATTAGATAGTTCCTGGATTTGAGATAATTTTTAATTTGTCAGTGTTAAAAAAAATAACACATGTAAAATCTTAAGTGAAGGTAAATCTTTAAAGTATGGCCAGGGGTATATAATCTTGCCTTTAATAAGCTCTTTTCCACTCAGTAATAGGTTGTACTCATACCCTGGGCCTCTCTGTGCCCTTTCCAATCTCAACGTACCATGATCACCTTTACCAGTGGCTCCTAAAACAACCTTGGTCTCAGTGGTTGCCATACATTTTAATGACATCCGAAGATAAGCCCCCTGCATACTGCTGCACATTCAGTGAACTCTCAGTGGATGCTTTAAAATTTAAATCTATGACTAGCCATTGAGGTCAATTTCTGTGGTAGTTTGACTAGGGTGTCCCCCATAAACTCATGTGTTCTGAATGGTTGGTTCTCAGCTGATGACAACTTGGTAGGTGGTGACTTGCTGGCTGAGGTGTGTTGCTGGGAGTGGATCATGAGGTTTGTTAGTCCCTAGTTTGCTAGGATTAGTTTGACTTACTCTCCTGTGCTGTTTTCCACCTGGTATGACAGAGGTGATGTCCAGCCTCTGCTCACACCATGTTTTTACTGCCATAATGAAGATTTCTCTCAAGAATGTAAACCAAAATAAATCCTTTCCTCCCATGAGCTGCTTCTGGTCAGATGCTCTTTCCTAGCAACAAGAATGAAACTAAAACAGTTGCTAATGATTGTAAAGGTACCAAGTATTTCATCAATTAGTGGTTAAAAAAAATATTAAAAAAAACCAAGTGAGGGCTGGAGAGATGGCTTAGCAGTTAAGTTTGCCTGCAAAAGTCAAAGGTCGCAGATTCAATTCCCCAGAACCTACAAAAACCAGATGCAAAAGGTGGCACATGTGCCACCCTGGCATGCCCATTCTCCTCTCTCTCTTCCCTCCCTCTTTCTCTCACTCTCTCTCTCTTTCTCTCTCTCTCTCTCTCTCTCCCTGCCCTCCCTCTTTCTCTCTCTCTAAAATAAAATAAAATAAAATAAAATAAAATAAAATAAAATAAAATAAAGAGAACCAAGCGAGACAATGAACTAGAAGATTGAATGTGCATTTAGAGAAGCAATGTTAGAGGGAAGGGCGCCTTCCTTCATTAGTTCCCTGGTTATTGCACTGGAGCCAGACACTGTGAGCTCCCCAGAGATTAGGAGTATGGGGAGAAGAATCATGCTTCCCTCCTATTTTCTAGGGTTACATTTTACCATTTGCAATAAAAATGATACTTAGCAAGTCTGTCTGTCTACTGCCCAGCCTGTCAATACCTTTCACTTCATACAGCCAGCTTCGTTAGGAATTACCATGCCTTCAGTGAGTGTGGTCACCACTAACACTAGACTGTGAGGCTTTCATTGCAATAAACAACTTCCTTAACTTCTTATCAACATTACATCAAGGCTCAAAGTTGTCAACAAGAACATGCCTATTCATATGTCCTTCTACAGATATACATGCAAATAGTCACTTTATAGACAACCTCATGGTCTTGTTTTTTTCCAGAACAAAATAATACTGTTGTATGCAAAAACCCGAACAACTGAATGCAACATAAACCTACCGTTCCTGAAGCAATTGTAGCTCTTTACAAATTTGTTATTCTGTTTGACATATACAATATATCGGAATAGTTACCAAATTACCGTTTGGTTTCAAACGATGTGCACACATCTATAATCTTGGTTAGCTGCTTGCTGGCCTGCTTCAGGAATACCACTGGTCCTCCAGGGTAATTCTATATCAACGACTTTTCCAAATAAATCCAGTTGCTGGTTTGTATTAATGAACTGTCACAGTTCCTATTGTTTTCCCATGGCCTTGCAGCTGCACTGCCTCACAGGTGCTTTGCAAATTAAAACGATGCTGGTTTGGGGTTTCAGCCCGATACAAAACCACTCCTTCAGCAGATTGTTAGGAAGTTATTCATGCAAGAAACCCATCTTTCCTCTAGACACTCAGCTTTTCCGCTTATCCAATACCCATGCCTTTGTTGACACATTGCATTTTTGTTTTCCTCACTTAAGAAATACAGAAAGAGATTGACTTTCTTACTTAGAACATTTCTATTAAAGATTGTAAGCATAGCAAGCACTTTTTTAAAAAAAGAGAAATATGTTTTTTTTTCAGTCAATCCTAACACTTTGTTCACAGATAGCAAACATTAATTACTGATGTTTGCAGATTGTATATCTTTTTGAGTTGCTTTGTTAACATCTATTACCCAAGGGATCAACAGACAGGAAGAAAATTATTCTATGCTAACTATCCAAATCCACATTAAAATGCTCCTTTTTAACATTTTTTATACCCATTATTTAAGAATGTTTTGTCAGGGGCTGGGGAGATTGCTCAGTGGTTAAAGGTGCTCTCATATGAAGCCTTCTGGCCTGGGTTCAATTCCCAGTACTCATGTTAAGCCAGATGCACAAGGTAGCACATACATCTAGAGTTCATTTGCAGCAACAAGAGGCCCTGATGCACCATCCTCTCCTTCTCTCTCTCTCACTCAATCTCTCTCATAAATAAATAAATATTTTGTCCTAACTACTGAGTATAGTTATTTAACATGGGAGGACTCAACCAAATTACCCAGGCTTCAGCAGAGCTGGAACGTTCTTTCTGATCTTTGTTCCTTTTTTGGGAAACATTTTGCAGCAACTGTCAGATCTTCTGGGTTTGGGTCAATGGAATGTTCTGGTCAAGCACTACAAAAGCCACCCCACAATTGTCTCCTCAGCTTGTCAGCTCTGAATTTCCACTTGTCTGCCATCAAACAGGAGTATAACACCCCCTCCGCATTTTTTGATGTGAACTTTTACTTACGTAATTCCTGTTGCAAAATTGTTGAATACCAAAAATTATCCACACGTTTTAATCTATGGACTCTCCCTTTCTGTATTTGCAATGTATCATGAAAGGTACAAATGTCAGTCCTTTGAGGATAAAATTAAGATGTCTTCTAATCTCCCTCATAATAGCAACTGCCTTAGACTACTGGTTACTAGCTATCTACTCAATATCCACTGTGCTCATCTTCCATAAAAAGATGGGGGAAGGAAGATGGAGAATGCTTCCCAGCAGCCCTTGCAGATGTTTTGTTGGTTAAATGGA
The DNA here is from genome assembly GCF_020740685.1 of Jaculus jaculus. Classification (NCBI taxonomy): domain Eukaryota; kingdom Metazoa; phylum Chordata; class Mammalia; order Rodentia; family Dipodidae; genus Jaculus; species Jaculus jaculus. Next base: position 1,556,495 of record NC_059116.1, on the reverse strand, counting down.
AGAGTGTGGTTATACATGGGTGTGTGTACTATACATAAAATCCTGCCTCTAAATTATATAGGGATGGGCACAAGTCAAGATGTGTCTCTGTGTGCTGGTATGTGTGAATGTAGGCAACTTCTGGTATCAATCTTCCTCTTATACTATGCTGGAGACAGGGCCTCTTGTTATTCACCTCTCCGTACGCCAGGCTATCTGGCCAGAGTTTCTGGGGTGTACCCTGTCTCCACTTCCCATCTTGATACAAGTGTGCTGGGATTTCTGGCACTCATTATTGTGTCTGACTTTATGTGCATTCTGAGGAGCCAGACTCAGCTCATCACATGTGAGCAGCAAGTGCATTTACCCACTGTGCCATCTCCTGGGCCCCAGTATTTTTAATTTACAAATTCAGTTGTTAAATTGTTAAATAAAATAATTTATTTTATTCCTCTTTTAAATTTTTGTTTGTTTTTACTTATGTGAGAGTGACAAACATAGAAAGAGGCAGATAGAGAGAATGGGAGTGCCAGGGCCTCCAGCCACTGCAAATGAACTCCAGACGTGTGCACCTCCTTGTGCATCTGGCTACTAACGTGGGGAATCAAGCCTTAAACCAGGGTCCTTGGGCTTCACAGGCAAGTGCTTAACCACTAAACAATCTCTCCATCCCTTGTTCCCATTTTTTAAGAATATTTTATTTATTTATTTGAGAGAGAGAAAGAGGGAGGAGAGAGACAGAGAGTGGGAATGGACATGTCAGAGTCTCTAGCCACTGAAAATAAACTCCAGACACAAGCAACACCTGGGACATCTGGCCTTATGTGGGTACTAGGGAATTGAACCTCTGTCCTTAGGTTTTATAGGCAGACACCTTAAACATTGAACCAACTCTCCAGCACTTTTCTTCCCATTTTGACCACTGTATCTTCATGACATTCATAAGGCTTGGAATACTTGGTCTCATTCAAGTTCCAAACCATCAGACAAATGGGTTTAGTGCCCCAAATCTTTTCTCTTTTCACCCTTAACCCAAGCCCCTGAAGCAAGGGGACTCAAGAAGAGCCATGTAGGCATTCCAGCCTTCAAACTCAACAGTCTGTGCTTACCTTCCTCTCCAGTACCATCCCCTCCGTTGGCCAGTAGTCAGGCCTATGGGTTTTTACATTATACCCACAGAGGATAAACCGGTAGAAGAGGCCTTAAAGACCCACACGTGGGCTCAGAACCACTTAGAATCCCAGGATGCCTGGGACGCTTGCAAGAGGAGCCAGTGGATGCCTCATTAGCACTTCACTTTTTCTTTCTTTCTTTCTTTCTTTCTTTCTTTCTTTCTTTCTTTCTTTCTTTCTTTCTTTCTTTCTTTCTTTTTCTTTCTTTCTTTTTCTTCTTTGGATTAATGAATTCTAAGAGCAAAGATATAGCTAGATGAAGGTGAGAATAGGCTATGATTGGGCTCAAGATTAATTCTGATGCTTGGAGCACCTCAGAATGTTCTCTAGATGGGGTTGACTAATTTGCTTGACTCCTCTTGCTTTTTCTTCTTCTTTCCTTCTTTATATATGGACTTGCAAGCATGATAGCTAGTGCAATGGCAGCTATCTTCTCAGCATGAGGTTAATGGATTTCCTTTGAGATGATAAAGACCTAGAAGGAGCCAAGATTTCTGCTCTCCAGACCAGTTGTGGATTGCTAACCTTTAGCTTATTTTTGTTAGAAAAATAGGCTGTATCTTGTTTCAGCCATGATTTTTCAATGTGTCAGACACAGCCAAAAACACTGTTTTGGTGACATACATTTTGTCTTAGTCTATTTTTTGGTGGTTCAATAGAATCCCACAGGCTGCACACTATAAGCTTAACTGATCACAGTTCTGGAATCTGGGAAGTTCAAGAACATGAACTTGAGTAAGAGCAGTCTTGTGTCATAACATGGCAGAAAGTCAAGTAAGAACTCATGAAATAGAGAGGGTAAGGACTCACTTTCTTGGTTACTCACCCACTCCCAGGGTAACAACATTATTTCATGATCTCCCCACTGTTCAACACTATCATGTTGTCAATTACATTCCAACACGAGTGTGGAGGGAATGTGCACATCAACACAGATGTATACAAGGTTGAAGGTAGATAGTGACCACCTTCACAATCATGAATCTTGCATTGAAGTTTGCTCCATCTGCAAGGCATGCAAGTGCTAAAGGGGCATAAAATATGTTTTCAGGGAATATGAACAATGAAGATAGAAGTGGAGGAAGGCAGCATTATTAGCAAAGGAAATGGAAGGAGAAAGGTCCACATGTGGGCCAAATATGTTTGGAAAAGGGAGGGTAGAGTACCCAGATTTTCATGGGAGAGGTGGCTGAGATCCAATATATACTGAATAGGTTGAGACCCCAGTGGAAAGAAAAAAGAGGCCTGGTTCATTTTACTCTGCCACTCCCATGCGTCTGATCAGCTATATAAACACTCAATTAAATGGTGCCTCTTTCAATTCTTCCCCAGAGAATATTAAATACACATGAGAATATACATATACCCTGTGCACACATGCTCATCTATGTTTTGCTGACACTCATAGAGCATGTTACCAAATTTCACCATTGCACACTGTATAGCAATCTTTTAAAATTATTTATTTATTTATTTATTTGCAAAAAGAGAGAGAGAGAGAGAGAATGGGTGTGCCAGGGCCTCTAGCTGTTGCAAATGAACTCCAGGTACATGTGCCACTTTGTGCATCTGGCTTTGCATGGGTACTAAGGAATTGAATCCAGGTCACTAGGTCTTACAAGCAAGCACCATGACCACTGAGTGATCTCTCAAACCCCTGTGTAGCAATCGTTTATGTTTTGCCAGAATGCTCCTCTGAAAGGTCACTGGGGGCCAAAACTCATCTCACTGTGTATGTCCTCTCAATACCTAGTACAGATCCCCCCCACATACAGTGGGAATATTATTTTGGGTAGGTAATGGAAAAAACATTGGGAAGAAACAAGAGTATCTTTAAACAGATAATTTGATTAGATTACCTGGCTCCACCTAATATGAATGTCTTGGAAAAAAGAAAAAGTACATGAAGCTATTCAAATTGTCCAGGTTTAAAGAACTCTTGCTCATGGGTTAAGGACACCAGGAATGGAAAGTGGAAATTAAATGTTATGATTAGTGTGAATAAAATCAAAGCAGAACCACAGGAAGGAGAAGTTGCAGGTGACTGGGAGATGTTGTGGTGTGGTGACTGTAAGAATGATGCCGCTGGTGTTGTAAATGTGGAAATAAGGCAGAGGTATTGTTCCAATGGACTATTCTTGTGTGGCTGATTCTTTAAACAATGATGTGATAATGTCAATAATAAACTGGAAATATGCAGAAGCTTAGAAGTGGTATTAGTGACTTTCATTGCTATGACAAAATACCTGACAGAAACAACTTTAAGCAGGAAGGGTTTGTTTTGGTTTACAGTTCTTTCCCCATCATGGGGGGAAGACATGGTGGGTGGCATGAACATGCAGCATATGGTTGCATTCATTCCACAGTCCTGAAACAAAGAAAGCTACATGTTGCACCTTAGTTAGTTTCTTTTTAAACCATCCAGGATGCTGGCCCATGGAGTGTAACCACCCACATTTAGGGTGGGTCTCTCCACCACAATTAACTTAATCTAGAAAGTTCCCTTATGGATGCAAAATCTTGCAAAATTGACAACTGAGATCAGTCTCCACAGAGTGCTTTCCAGTTTCCAGGTTGGTGAAGGCTCCTTGAGTTCTCTTGCTGTCCTTTACCTTTGTGATTTAACAGCCAGAACTTGAAATGCTGTTTTCTCCAGTTTACAGACAAGGGAAACTGAAACACTCAGATTTTGGCCAACTACCCTAGGAGGCAGCAGAGCCAGATTCAGTCCTGATTTCCCAGCTAACCCGCCAGCCAGACAGATCAACTTTCAGCTGTGGAGCCTCCTTGACCTTCTGTTCTGGGCCCCAGGATCTGGCTTGTGGGATCCCACACTGGATCTTCCCACTGGAATCCACTTGTTCTGTGCATTCACACTCTGAAGTCAATTTCCTACCAGTGACTCTAAAGTGTACAAAACTGGTTCAAGATGCCACTAATCCTTAGGCTGCTTAAGAGGGGACAGGAGCACAACCCAGAGGATTTTTAAGACTTGCAGCTATTCCTTATGATACTAACAGAGAATTTGTGTTAATAAAAATATTGTGCAAACTCATTGAGAGTGCAACACTCAGAGTGAAACCTAAGGTATAAACATCTGACTATAGGGGCTCCTAATGTATCATTTACAAGAAACACACCCTTTAGTGTGGGGGTACTAATAACTGGGAATTCTGTGCAACAGGGTAGATACAAGAGACCTTTCTCAACCTTCCTCTTAACTTTACTGTGAACCTACAATATCTTTATAGACTAAGAGAGGAGTGGTGTGGTCAACTCCTAATTAGGTTGAATCTGTACTACAGGACTTCTCAAGGCCTATAATCTCCTAGTAAGTAAGCATTATGAATGAAATATAGAGCCTTCACAGACTTTTTAGCCAAGGAATATCTTATTTTTTCCAGCATTTTAAAGTGCTGAGATACTATGAAACCAACTTTATGGAAACAACTTTTATAGCAAAGATCCAAATCCACACAATGGAATAAAAATAAATTTTTCTTTTGAACAATGATTCCTAATTTTGATTCAGTCACTCGTAAATATTATTTTCCACTTTTCTGTGTGTTGTATTTGTGTGTGTTTAGTATGTGTTTATTTATATGCACACAGTATATACGTGTACATGAATATGTATGATTATGCTTGTGGAGGCCAGAGGTCAACATTGAATGTCTTCTGCAATCACTCTCCACCTCACTGATTTTGAGGCAGTGTCTCACACTGTCTCAGAGCTCACCAATTAGGCTACACTAGCTGGCCAGCAAGCCTCTAGGTTCCTCTTATCTCCATTTCACCAGTGCTGTGATTACACTGGCTTTTGCATGGCTGTTGGGGACCCAATGCCAGGTCCTCATTATTACATGGAAAGCACTTTACCCACTGAGCTACCTCTCCAGCCCTCACCTCTAAAATTTTTAAAAACTTTTTAATGAGGGAGTGTGTGTTCTCTCATTAGCGTGCCAAGGCCTCTAGCCACTACAATTGAACTCCAGACATGTGTACCACCTCATGTGCATGTGCATTCTTACACGTTTGTATCACCTTGTGGGATCTGGAAAGTTGAACATGGTCCTTAGGCTTCACAGACAAGTGCTTTAACAGTTGAGCTAACTCTTCAGCCCCATCTCTAAATACTTTTAAGAAAGTAAGGAAAGTTCCAAACATGGTATGACACATTTATACTTTGTAATATATAATTTATAATAACATAGGAGGCTGATACAGAAGAATAAATAAAATAACAGAAGGCCACTTTCTCAAATGGGATGACCTCATTATTATAAGATAGAGCTGGGTATCTAAAATCTATGTGTTTGTAAATTATAGCCATATTGAAAGCATCTACAAAAGAAACATATGCATAATTATATACATAAAATACAAGTGACTCAGATTTTAATTCAAACCCCAAGCTATAGTTTCTTTCATTAAAGAATTACCAACAGCTACCAGAGAATCATCATTCTGATCAAGGTTTGAATTTCTCTTGTGCCTCATCCAACATCTTGTATGTGGTCCACTTTCTCTTTTGTGATGCACTCATCATGGTATATCTTCCACCTGCAAGACCTCCTATTACATTGCATGAATTATATCACATTCTCTTCTTGTTCCCAGCTCACTGTTGACACATATGTAATCTTCATTGGTGACATTAAGATTGTTTTCTTCTAACACATTGGGGCCCACTTTGGCATTGCCAATTCTCTCGATATTCTATCCTTCTGCAATGTGTTCTGCCTGCTACCTCAAAGATGAGTGTAATACATTCAATTATATTTTATCAAGAAAAGTAGCTTTCAGACAGACTTTGAAGTAGAAGTGTTTTCCTAGTTTCAAAAACAAACTTCCATCCAAGGGATGTATCATGCATGTGTTTATTAAATATCTTTAACTTAGAAGTCCAGCCAAGCTGTCCACTCTGCCCATATTTCCCCACCATTGCCAGGTTGTAGGGTCTTCACTCTAGGATACCCTTTCATTTCATAGCCCTGTCTTAGTTTATGGTACCATAGAAAGTATCAACTGGGGTTCATAGGTATATCTCTGCATAAGAATATTTTTTAGGGTTTTTTTTTTTGAGGTAGTTTCTCACTCTGATTCAGACTGACCTGGAATTTACTATGGAGTCTCAGGGTGGCCTTGAACTCACAGCGATCCTCCTACCTCTGCCTACCGAGTGCTGGGATTAAAGGCATGTGCCACCACTCCCGGCCTTGCATAAGAATTTTTAAAAACAATAAAACTTCTCTATAACTTTGACCTTGAGTGATGTTAGGGGCACAAAATGATGTCATTGGAACCTTCCAGACAGCTAGATGTTAGAAAAGATCAACAGGACTAGGAAGTAAACCAGAGTAAAGTGAAAGGGAAGTGGAAAAGCACAGAAAACAAAAGGAAGAAAGAAAGAAAGAAAGAAAGAAAGAAAGAAAGAAAGAAAGAAAGAAAGAAAGAAAGAAAGAGAAAGAAAAAGGAAGGAAGGAAGGAAGGAAGGAAGGAAGGAAGGAAGGAAGGAAGGAAGGAGAAGGGAAGGGAAGGGAAGGGAAGGGAAGGGAAGGGAAGGGAAGGGAAGGGAAGGGAAGGGAAGGGAAGGGAAGGGAAGGGAAGGGAAGGGAAGGGAAGGGAAGGGAAGGAAAGGGTGGTGGTAGGAGAAAAGAAGATGGGAAGTAGAGAACTTAGAAAAAAATCACAGGATGTTATTCATTATGGCCTCAGATGCCATTTCCCTTCACACTTTAACAAACCTTTCCTTACATACTGTGTAGATCAGAGCAACATAATTAATCTCCATTCTCTGTGAAAAGATGATCCAAGAAAGCTTTATGAATGATAGAGGAACTTTCTCAAGTAAAAGAAGTGAATAGTCACCTTGTCATTGAGTCATCTGGAAAAAAACAAAGTTCAAGGTTTAAATCAAAGAACACAACATCTCCTGGTCATATGAGGAAGTCTTTGGAGGTTACCAGGGTAAGTATGCCCAGCCTTTTTTAATTGGTCAAGTGGAAACATATCTCCCATCCACTGTGTCTTTTATGATTTAAATTAATTCCCTCCCATGGAGTTAATTGCTGGGGATCTTTCATCATGCTTCTTGTTAATATTCCTTGTAAGAGTCCCACCTGTTCTGATGTCAGTCTGGCTCATCCATCACCCCTCAGGGGTTATTGTCACATACCAGTCCCCGACTCATTCTGCATCATGGTTAACAATCTACTGCATCTGTAGATTTATGCCCTACCTCTGGTTCTGTCATCAGCAGGCCAGGATGGTCCAGGTTTTTTACCCACTCACTGAGCATCTTGATCATGTGATTATATTTAACAGCTTCCCTCCATCACTGGCAAAACCTAACTCTAGTAATGAGGTAGGTATCTCTTTCTCATGAGACCTGTGACAGGATGACCTACTATGGATTCACCTAAGTGCCTAGGAATAAAATATAATATAGAACACTTTTCAACACAGTTCTACTATGCATTCCTGTTCATGCACAGATGTCCACAGACATAAGACATAGTCTCTCTCTCTCTCTCTCTCTCTCTCTCTCTCTCTCTCTCACACACACACACACACACACACACACACATTGCACACCTTCTTTTTCCTCTTCTCTCACTTGGCCTATTGAAATTGAGTATTTTCATTATTTCTTCTACAATAGTTGAATGTTCTGATGACTTACATTCCTATTTTTTGAGTTGGAGAAATGGTTTACTGGATTAAAGAATGTGGCCACCTAAGCTTGGATTCTCAGAACCTATATAAAGCTAAAACCAGTAGTGAGTGTCTATAATCCCAGTTCTTTCTCCTGGAGAAGGGAGATGGAGACAGGAAAACCCTGGAAGGTAGTCAGTCAGCTAGCTCATCATATACAATTGGGATCAACAAACAGACCCAGCTTCAAACAAAGCTGAAGGCAAGGACCAAGATGTAGGTTTTCCTCTGACCTACACTCTTGCATGATAGCATGCATGCACACAAAAATACATGCAACTATATACAGAAGAAATAAATATTCAGAGTTTAAAAAATTTATGTTTTTTACCATTCCATAATCCATGAAGTTGATTCTATCACTAAGAATATTGACTCTAAAATGTTATTGATTGAATTAGGACTAATTACTTGAAAATGTATCCACATAAATAATGCTGTCTTCTGGTAAGACTTGGTCTTTTCCAAAAATGCTAATATGTTCTAATATGTTCTCACTGACAAGAGATAAGCTAGGCTTCACTAGGACCCTAATAGGGCTTTTGTTGTGTGGCTCCCACTTGATGTGTCAGATTAGTAAGATTTAATTATTACCTTAACAAGCAAATCCTGAACCCACCTACATTCTAATTTTCATCCAACACCATGGTCACCTCTTCACTGATATGCTTCACCATCTCTTCATTTACTGGTACTCCATCTGCTTTCCATCTGTTCACTTCATTGGTGATGAGCAGGCAGGATGGAGAACCCCTCCAGTCCATGGGCCCTCTTTCATTTTGTTTTTGTTTAGTGCCTCAAGGACCGGGTTCCATTGAAGTGCATGTTCTGGTTGTTGATTCGGACTCACTTCCTCCTGTGACAGCCTGTCTCAACACTGTCAATACCACTTCCATGCTGACAATAAGCAGACAAGATGGCAGGCTGCTCACTTAATGACTTCGCTGATGACATGCAGGTGTGCACAGGAGTTGTACCCAGACTTGAAGTTCTCCTGGGTGGTTGGAGGGCCATCTCCATTAGCTCGTAGCCTTGTGAGAATATATAAAACTGTTCTGGGTGCTTGCCAGCAAGACATGAGTAATGTAGGCTTGTAATGAATCCCTGACTCATAATTTTCAAGCTAGTATTAAGGATATATTAGGTCACATCATGGAACAAAATGAAACACATCAGTGCTATGCTTTCAGTGGCATGAATCTGAAGAAGTTAGTTGACATATTGTACATTACAATTGTAACATTGTTTAGACTCTGTGGACAAGAATTCTCAATGTAACTCCACACCATCAATAAGCAATTTGCATCATTCATTTCATGTGAAGTTTCCCTCATCAGTGTGATAGAGACTTTAATAAAACATAGCTGTCATACACAAGAACAAGAATTCTGGACTTCCAGTCAAGATGGTGACCACCTAACTGTTCCACACCTCCCGGGGAAAGAAAGTGGGCACTGACCTGTAACTCCCAGTACCAGCAAGTGGCTATCACCCACAGTGAGATTTTGATCAGTGAGATTTTGATCAGAGAGACCTACAAGGTTTCCTAAACAAATGACAGATTTCTGTCAGAGCACTTGATGACCCACCAAAGGTTAGTGGTAAGACCCTACTGCTGAAGACACCATATGCAGTTGACACGTAACATGGAGTGACATGGCTGGAAGCTGGAAGAGAGTCAGTCCCCAGACAGTCAGCCCATCTAGTGCCAGAAGGTGCTACTTGGGCAACTGGGGGAAAATGACCAATATCTGTCCAAGCAACTCATGGTCTAACCTACTTATCAGCAAATAACCTGTTATCATCCTCACACAAGTGCAATAGTGGTGCACAGCCATGGTGGGAAACCAACTGCTCTTGATTTGGCTAACTGATCAGCTCAGTGGTAAGGGACCCATAGCTGGAGCTGGGAAACAAGTCAAAACCATATCCAAACGTGAGCCTACTCTCCATTATCAAGCTATCACCAATCATGGGCTACAAGAGGGCCTACCCCTATTAAATTCTCTATAAAAAAAATAAGGGCTATCCCATTTATCTAGTGCTAACTTTACTCTTGGTTGGAGAATCTGCTTCTGTTTTCCAGGTAGACGCAGATCCTAAGGAGAGAACCACCCCATCATACTTCAAAAGAGCCCCAGCTGAAACTAAGAATAATTGGCAAAACAAGCAAGGATGCTGTTTTCTTGGTGAACGTGGTACCAGCACATGGGTGAAGGAGATCGACACAGAGATCAACTCCTACCATATCAGATATCCAGAGACACAGAGGCTCACAAGACCTCATCACTGAAGCAGACCCAAAATGAATCCAACATGGCTCAGGGAAATCTTGCAGAAGAGAGAATGGAAAGAATGTCAGAGCCACACATTGGGTCATGATACACAGAGACATTTCCTCCTACCCATAACTGTGGGCTAACTCCACAATGCATAACCCATGTACCTCAACAAAGAGGGGCCAGGGGGAGGGGGTAGGACATCAAGGAGGCTAACAATGGTACCAACTTGAACTGACTACAAAACTAATTGATAATTTTAACAAAAATAATTCTGGAGTAAAACTCTCCTCACTTGAGTCCCAGCTTTAGGTAAGGTCATCAACTTCACCATGACTCAGTTTCCCAATATGTCCCACTGGACTAGTATTAGTATGTACTTTGGAGGGTTATCATTAAAGTCAAATAATGTTTCATACATAAGAGCTACTCAATGGTGAGGGTTGTGACTGGAACTGAAAGCAGAATGGAGGTAAAGTGATTTCTCTTCAGGCTACAGAAAGGATTGCAAACAGGCCTGGGAATCCAAAGTAGGTCTTGAGCTCACCTTTCTCCATCTGTATCCAACAGATAATATCCCCTGGACAGCCCCTGCTACCCTCTAGATTCCTTTATGGTCATTTGCTTGTTTACTTGGCTGCTCACCACTCCTAAGGACACCTTTCACTGCACTTGTTTGTTCTATGTCCTAATTGTCATCATGGATGTCTAGTCCTGACACCTAAGCAGACTCTGTGTCTGTCAGCACTAGGATAGGCTTCGCCTACAACTAGCCAGTTACCCATTGTTCCAGAATGGAAGGTGATGAGGGGACACTTGGGAATACATTAATATGTTCAGCATCCTTGACAGGGGAGCTATTAAAAAGGGCTTTGCACATTAATACAGGCCTAGAATTGACTTACCCAATCACTGAATACTTATTAAGGATCTCTTATTAGGATGGGTAGGATGAAGAAGAGAAGAGGAATTATGGAATAGAAGAAACAGCTCTTTATTTGGGACTCAGGTTCCTTGAAACAGTGGTAGGCATCCCTCTTCCAAAGTATACAATGAGAGCTGGAAGGAATCTCCCAAGGTGTGCTTTCTAGAAAGTGAAGCCTAGAATGATGACTCCAAAACTGACCAAAAAGCAATTTTCTTGATAAAAATGGTGGATGTGTAAACAAATTAACATCCTAGGGTCTTCAGAAGGCATAAAAATACATTTTCCTTCCCACTTAGAAAGCATATGCCCTTTGTCCTCACAGTGAATTCCTTCATTTTAAAACTGAAATCCTCTTTTCCAAGACTGTGAGATTTTTCTGCTTTCAATACCTGGGCTACTTCTAGCTTGTTGTAGTCCCACTCCAAATATTTTATGTCTGTCCGTTCTTGTTTGTAGGTACTACTAACCCTCCATTTCTTTCTTTTTAATATAATTTATTTTTTTTATTCTTGTAGTCAGTGAATACAGTCAAGTTGGTATCATTGTTAACCTCCTCCCCGTCCTCCCCCACCCCACAGGGATCCTCCTTGTTGGGGTATATGGGTCGTGCATTATGTGGTTAGCCTTTAGTTTTTTTTTTAAATATATATTTTTAAATTTTTACTTTATTTATTTGAGAGCGACAGACACAGAGAGAAAGACAGATAGAGGGAGAGAGAGAGAGAATGGGCCCGCCAGGGCTTCCAGCCTCTGCAAACGAACTCCAGACGCGTGCGCCCCCTTGTGCATCTGGCTAACGTGGGACCTGGAGAACTGAGCCTCGAACTGGGGTCCTTAGGCTTCACAGGCAAGTGCTTAACCGCTAAGCCATCTCTCCAGCCCACCCTTTAGTTTTGGGTAGGAATAAATGTTTCTGCATGTCATGACCCAACATGTGGCTCTGACGTTCTTTCTGCCCCCTCTTCTACAAATTTCCCTGAGCCATGTTGGGTTCATACTAGGTCTGCTTCCATGTTAAGATCTTGGGTACCTCTGTGCTTCTGGATATCTGGTTTGGTACGGGTTGATTGTTCTCTGTGTCTATCTCCTTCACTGTTGTTCTGGTTCCCAGTTCACCAAGAAAACAGCATTCTTGCACATTTCTCCAATTATTCTTAGTTGTTGGGGCCCTTTTGAGGTATGATGGGTAGGTTCTGTCCTTAGGATTTGAATCTATCTGAAAAGAGAAGCAGATTCTCCAGTGGAAAGTAAAGTTAGTATCAAGTAAATGTGATAACCACTGATTTTTATGCTCATATTAGTGCAATAGTGGTGCATAGCCATGGTGGGAAACCAGCTGCTCTCAATTTGGCTAACTGATCTGCTCAGTGGAATGGAACCCATAGATGGAGCTGGGAAACAAGTCAGAACCATATCCACAAATGAACCTGCTCTCTATTAAACTCTCTCTAAAAAAAACGTGGTTATGACCCTTCATTTCTGAAGGAGTCTGCTCGCATTAAAGCTATGGGAAAGCACATGCAGAGAAGTGAAGTAGGAGGAGACAGAGGTCAAGAGTACGGGTTGTAGATCCACACTTTAAGTGAGCAGCGAGGTTCTTCTAGCCCCATGTCATCAGTAAAAAAAAAGACAGGAACAACATAATTTATGTCATTCCATTCTGATGGGAATTAGATAAGTGAACACAGGAGAAGTCCCCCAAGCCTTGCCTAACACAACCAGTGTGTTCTTTGTGACCAACGATTCTATCTATACATTGATCTTCTGTATTATGTATCTGTTTCTCTTAACCAGTTTCTGGCTTGGGACCCTCCAGTTTATTTTGAAAGTATTGGCAGTGTGCTCTGCTTAGGCTTCCACTGCTGTTTAATTTGTCACCACACATACTTTGCAGTTGTAGTGACAATGGCTAAGGTATAGAGTACTTTTATTTTATGGTTTCTTCCCCATTGAATTCCCATTAATTAACTGATAGGTACAGAGGTCTGAAGCCCAGCCTAGTCTCTGACATAGGAAACTCTGAAAAGTCCTCCATCTTTCAAATGTCTCTTAAAATTGCCTTAGCTAGAATCTCTGCTGAGACTTCACACAGTCCAACTACTTCTTCCCAATCCTGCCTTCCTGCCTGTCTTTCCCTGTCTGAATCCCAAAAGACAAGCTATCATGTATTGGCCTCACCTCCATGTCTTCATTCTGGGAAGACTAGCTGTAGCACCTGTTCTGGTACCCACAGCTGTGCTCTGTGATCTGTTATAGCAATGAAGGTAATGAGGTCTGATTTTGAAAGGCTACCATTGGTTGAGAAACTATCATCTATTTCCTGAATCAGGCATCCTAAAGACCTTATATGAAGCAGAGTGGGACCACCCATAGCAGCCACACCAGAAATATGGATCTCCTCACATTTCCCATATGAGATTGGAAGCCATGGAGTGGGAAAACTTAGACTTTCCAAGAGGCCAGATGCCAGGATTCTCAGGACTAGTCAGGAATGATTTGCATTTTTTAGTCCCAAATGACCCAATGGCTAATCTCCTCAGCAAAGGGGGAAAACAATCTTCTGATTCCTGGCCATGGTTAACTTTTGGTGGCTGGAAATTGTTCAACAGCCCAAACTACTACTGGAGCCAGGGTAAGCAGGTTATTAATGGGAGAAGGAATCTTCCACTTGTTAGAATCCTGGAGAAGCATCATGCTATATAAGATGGTGACATCCATTTATACAATGGAAACTAATTTAAAATATCCAGTGGAGGGACTTAGTCAGTAAAGTGCTATGTCAGAGCATGAGCATCTAGGTTTTGATCCCCAGAGCCAAAAATAGCAGTATTCACTGGTAATCCCAGTGCTAAGGGGACAGAGACAGGAGGATCCATAGGTTTCACTGGCCAGCCAGTCCAGCCTAATGAACGAGCTCCAGGTCAGTGAAAACCCTTATCTCAAGAATAAAAGATGATAGTACTTGAAAGGATCCATGTGTGAGGTTATCATCTGGCCTTTGCACACACATGCTTGCATACACACCCACACATACATGTGTATCTGCACATATATAAGAACATATGCCATGTTTGCATGCACACACACACACACATGCACACTACCAGTGGCTATTTCTCAGTGTTCACACGGCAGGGTTACTGTGGCTGACTAGCTTCCTGTGAAATCTCTAGTGAAAGTTTTGTGATTTTTGTAGACAACACCTTCCTATACTTGTTCCCCTTCCAAAGGGGATCCAGTAATGAAAAGAAAAGAGAACAAAATACACAGGCCTTCCTGGAGAAGGCTTCACAGCTTACTCAGGTAGATCTTCTCCTGAGACCTTCCCAGAAACCCTTAGAGGGAAAATGACAATGGGAGTGAGGTCATCTGTTCATGCCATCACCTCTGCCACTATAATGCATTGTTGTTTGCTACTGCGGTGTTGTTCCAACGAAAAGAAACAGCTTGTTCTCTGAGATGTTGGGTTGAGTCATCTCACTCCCACAGTCCTCTGGGAGAGGAGATAAAGTTTGTGGTTTCTGGACATAGTTCATGGGGGAGGGGGGGAGTAGAAGGTGTTACTGCCTGCTTATTTCTGTTTTAATGTGAGTCTACGAACACAAAGCCATCTCCTCTGTGCCCTGTGTGATGGCTCTCTCTTATTTCTGAAGGATTTTAAGCATGAAACAAATCTTCAGCAATTCTAGATAAATTACCAGTCATTAAGACAGCATGAAACAAAGGGAACCACGCCCTTTCTTTCTGGCACGTGCTTTCTGAGGAGCACTGAGAACTGCTTGAATCCCAGCACAGACCATCCCTGCCTGTATCCCAGCATAGACAATACCAGGAAGCAGAGAAACAAGGGATTCATAAAACCCTTGCAAGGCTGTTTGCACACACAGATGTGACAAGATATCCATCCTCACTCTGTCCTCTGGCTGCAAGTGAAGTTGTCCAGATGTCACACCAAAAACCAGATAAAATCACCTCAAAGGAAAGCCGAGCTTTCAGTTGGTATGTCGCAACATGAACTGTTGGCGCCGTAGTACCACTTTCCTCTATCAAGGCACCTTGGCATTGGTGGCCTGACCACCTCTTGTGGGTGGGTATGATATGACTCCCTGTTACAGTATTGTAATCTTTCACTAGGACTCATTCCTTCCCTGGAACATGCCCCAGAAGGGGAACTATGGACAAGGCTGTCTTTCTTTAAATGAAGGGCCAAACTAGGATCCAGCCCTTCATTTTGATTGTACTCCTCTTCCTTATCCTCCTCCGCTTTGCTAGGGATCAAACAGCCAGCACTACTTAATGTCATTTATTGCTAAATTCTAAGAAGGAATAGAGATCCAAAAAAAAATTAGAATTTTCAAATATAAACTTCAGCTATGAGGCTATGATTATTTATAATGGAAAATCATCTTTTATCTGGTTTTGATGATAAATTTTCCTCAAAGAGAAGAAATTCCATGTTTATACTTTAAAGCTGTTACAAAGAAATTATTTGAAATTATACCTACAGTTTTTTTCAAGAAAACATATTTCTTGAAGTTTCCATATCAGATAAAATATAAAATAGCTTGGTAAAAATCACTTAACAAAGTTGATTTTTCCCATTTTATATTCACCATGATAATTAACCTACTGAAAAGGTATACATACAATTTTTATTAACAAAGATGTATTTGTGGGTGGAGAGATGGCTCAGTGGAGAAAGCACACAAGGACCTGAGTTGAGGGACCTAGAGAACTCCCGTAAGGATGTGCAGCACAAGCATCCGTGATCTCAGTGTCCTAAGGCAAGACGGAGTAGACAGTGAGGGCCTGTGTCAGATGTGTTGTCTGATCTCCACAAGAACGCCAAGGCAAGTCTGCACTCCCTCACACACAAACACATGCACATACATACATGCGCGCACACACACATACACACTCACAAAAGAAAAGAATTTAAAAGTGTCCTGTGTGAGATGCGTCAATAGCTCAGTGGTTAAGAACATTGACCATGAAGCTAGACTAGCTGTGTGATCTTGAGAGAGTTACATAATCTCTCTGATTCTCATTTTCCTTGTCTTAACACAGGGCTAATGATAGCAATGCCTCAGTCACAGAACTGTGAAGAGGATTAAATAAGTAAATATTTGAAATGCCCTTAGAACAATGTCTAACAAACAGAACTGCCAGATAAGCATTTCTTAAGTAAGTTAGTATTTCTAGGAACGCATCTGTCACCAAGGTGAAGGCCTGTCCAGTATATCTGTCTCCTGTGGGTTAAGATGTCAATAGGGAGGTTTTACTACTTACAAAAAATTCTTAGATCTACTTACATATTTTGTCTCATAGAATATATCTTACGAACATTATGCCGTCATAAGCCTAATTTAGAGGCTGGGAGTTAGCTCCATGGTCCTAGCACAGAAGAGACCCTGGTTTCCATCTCTAACACAGTGACATATAAATAAATAAAATGTCTATCACTGTGCCGCAAGACAAATTTACTAGGATCATAGGCAATCATAGGGAATGCCCTCGCAAATATTTGTATTAAGGGTTGCAATATGTTTTCTTATGACCCAGAGCACAATGGTGCTTACTGTAATTATAATAGAGGGCTGGACTTGTTTGTTTTGTTTGTAGGCCATGCCTTTCTTGCCTCCACACTATTATCTAAAAAGCAAAAGAGGCAAGGTGGGGCAATACAAGAAGTACAAAGAAAGGAGGAAATCAAGTCAAGATTTTTTTCAATAAATTGGGACTCAAATTGAATTAACTGTCAACATGACCAGAATAATAAAATTTAAACACACACATATTTTTAATGTTTTGTTTTACTTATACTACATATCTCTATAGCTCATCATTTTAAAGGATAAATCCTCCAGTAGTTTAAAGAGATGTCAAAGGAATCCTGCCTTTTAGTCCGAACCTGGAGCTTTGGGAGCATGAGGGCGTGCTGGGACTTGGGAGCTCACGGGCATTTGCTTGAAGTGCTCAATTTGCCTTTCTTCCTCATAAGAATTCGTGTTTTGATCAGATTTATTTGTCCTCAGGAGACAGACAAAAGCAAACTTCTGTTCTTATGTGTTCAGTCTCAAAAGGGTTAAGACCTACCCTATATTAACTAACTTAAAGGACTCCAAAAAGTAAGCAAAATGTAGGAATTTGTGAAGTACAAAAGATATTTAGTTTCTCTCCTATATTCAGCATGTGGGAATTATGATACAAAAATGCCTTCTCTAAACACAGGGTTCTAGAATTGGGCAAGGAAAGGTTTCATTTGTGTCCTTGTCTAAATAATGGCTTTCACGTCCAACTTCTATTTCTCTTTGTGTTATTCACCCTTCTGCTCTTTGCTCATACCTTTAGAAGAACAAACTATCCTTGCTACCTCTCACTAGACTCGTTCATGTCTTATATGTTGTTTACTAAGTCTTTTTGTTAAGTGATTTTTTTAAAGAAAACATATTTATAAACTGAAATTTTGTGGTGCTTGGGAGAAACTAACATTCCTAAACATTCTATTCTAGACAGAAAAAAAAAAACATTTAGGAGGAAAAACTAAATTAGTACAAAGTGGGTGAGCGAGAATCAAGGTGAGTTCAGGGAAGCTGGGATTGAACAGACAACACAGGAATAAAAGGAAAGAATCTGTATGCAATCTATTTTTTTTTTAAATGTGTGCTTTAAGTGTTACATGTTAGTTTCCCAGTGTTGTCATAACAAAGGACTACAAACTGTCTGGTTTAAAACAGAAATTACACTGAGTTCTAGAGTCTGAAAGTTAGAAATCAAGAGATTATCAAGACCTTGCTCTCCCAAAACTCTGATAGAAACCTTCCATGCCTTTCTCAGGTCCTGGTAGAAACCAGAAATCTCAGGCTCAGTGTCTTGCAGCTGCATGGGTCCTTCCAGTCACTGTCATCACATAACATCTCCCTATGTCTGATCTGGCCTTCCCATCTTCCTTCTTGTAAGGACACCATGATATGACCATTATGATCTCATCCTAACTAGTTACATGTATGAAACTGCCTCTAAGTAAGCCACGTTCTAAGGTAGGGGAAGTTAGAGTTTCAATATATCTTTCTGAGGGATGCAGTGCAATCCATCACATTCTGTAATAATAACAACCAAGATTGTAGATGTACTATGTGTTGCATATCATCTCATCTCAAAATGCTTGTGATATCCCCCATTTGATAGATTGAAAAATTTGAGAGGTGAAGTTCCATACCCTAGGCCACTAAGCTAATAAACAGAGTCAAGATTTCAATAAAGACTCTAGAACCCAACTCTTCAACATAGCCTGTGACAAAAGAAGCAAGTGTGCTACCTTCAGTGCCTTGGGCTGGGCCAAGGGGTAAGTGCTCTGTGGAAATGGCAAGTTAAGCTGTAAGAATAGTAAATTAGGTAGGGATAAATCAGCAACACTGCCTTGCATAGTCTGGCTTTCCTGGGGAAGAGTAGACGCATTTTGTTCCTCAGATTCTGGGCTTCAGATCTTACCAGAACAGTCATTAAACCCATCACAAGTGATCATGAGGAAATACACCTTACTAAAATGATGCCTAAATTCACAAATTATAAAACATGCATGTGCACTTTTTACAAGCCAAAGGGAATTTTTGCTTTTTTAAGTTTTTCGAGGCAAGGTCTTGCTTTAGCCCAGGCTGACCTGGAATTCACTATGTAGTCCTAGGGTGGCCTCGAACTCTTGGCAATCCCCCTACCTCTGCCTCCTGAGTGCTGGGATTAAAGGAGGGTGCCACCACACAGGCTCAAAGGGAATATTTTTATGCTGTAAACATTTCATAATACCCCATTCCTATGTCCAAATATGTAGTATTTTATGATATTCAGTGTCTACAGTTTCAATGAGTTATATACCAATTTCAATTTTTAAATTTATATACTAACTATACTTAATATTCCTTTTATTCACTTTTTAATTGAATATTCTTATTTGAAATTGAAACTCTCCATTCTTATAAATGAAAAAACAATATTACATGCTGGAACTAGTAGAAATTTTTTAGTAGGCTTATTTATTTTTAGACATAAGTATAATTAAAGCAACATCACCATGTTTAGATTAAAAAAATAAATGATGATGTAATTTTTTAAGATAAGTAGGTACCTCACTGGAGTGTTGAGCACTGAGAGAGACCCTCTGAGGCTATCACCCTCCAAGGTTCATGGACCATTGTGGAGGAAGTGGCAGGAAGCATGTATGAAGCAAAGGATGGGGAGGAGTGCTTTGGAATGCTGTCTTCCAGACACAAAGAGGTCATGGCATTCATGGCCACACCTGCATAATATATGAGAGCAAAAAGGGGAAAATGACATCAGAATAGAAGAGGAATAGTTAGAAAGGAAAAAGGGTTCAGTGGGGAGGGGATATAAGCGGGAAGACAAAGGAGGGTGGTGGGAGGGAATATGACCATGTCTTGTTTTGTGTATGCATGGAGGTTGTCAATAAAAATTAAGAAAAGGAGTCACCTTTCACAGTGGACATTTTGAAATGGAGCTCCTATAGGAGGAGAGCTGGAATGTGTGGGATTGGTTGGCTTCCTTGGCTGCATTGTATGGTGTAAACAAGTTTGAGGCCAGCCTGGGCTACATTTAAAAATAAAATGAATATACAAGTAAAAAACAATGCTGAAGTCCAGCTCAGCACACAGTAATAATAGGTATAGGTCTTTCTCTGGGTCTTAAGGATTTGACACCAAGGACAAATGATTATTTGACTATTAATTTAAATACTTCCCTTTTTTTTTAATGCTACAGATGAAATACAGGGCCACTCACATGTTGGGCGACTATCCTACCACTAAACTACATGCCTGGCCATTAAATATGGAAAAGGAAACTTTGTTTATTTATTTACTGAGAAAAAGAGAGAAAGAGATGGATAGAGAGATGATGGGCATGCCAGAGCCTCTAGCCACCCATGTGCATGTGGCTAATGTGAATTCTGGGGAGTCAAACCTAGGTCCTTAGGCTTCACAGGCAAGCACCTTAACAGCTAAGCCATCTCTCCAGCAACCCAAAATATATTTTGATGGTATACAAACATATACTTACCTGGCAGGGGAGACACCAGGGTCACAATGGTGGCCCACCCAGGATAAGGCTTATCCTTTGCATTCCAGGTGTGCTGACCCTTGTGATTTCCCCAGATGCTGGAAACTGAACTGAATGATTTGTAGTAGTGGGGAAATGTGTTCATGATCACTTCTGATTTAAAAAACAAATAGATCTGGGACTGGTGGCACATGTCTTTAATCCCAGCACTTGGGTAGCAAAGGTAGGTAAATCGATGTGAGTTAGAGGCCAGCCTGAGAATCCAGGTCAGCCTGGGCTAGAGTGAGACTCTACCTCAAAAAATAATATCGGATAATGCCCCCAAAGTGTTGGCAAATAGGCTCATTAGGTAGGCATACATTATGTGTGCCTACATAGAGATATATTTCAACCAGAGGACTAACTCTCTTGTGCGCACACAGCCACTAGCCAGAACCCTGTGGGTAAGACACAACCTGAGGAGTGTGAACTTGAGGAGAACACAGAGGCCCACCTGCCTTGTCCTTCTTTCTCCCACCCAGCTCTCTCTCCCCTGGCTTCTGCAGCCTACACTGCATCCCACAGACCTCCCCACCTCCAATATCCACTTTCATGCCACCTTCATTACACACCACAAAGTGGTATTGAAATCCTCTTTTCCTGAAATGACATCAGCTTTCAACTCTCCCTTTCAAAGTTATCATAGTATCATGCATTGCTTCATTCAACACAGTAACTAGTCATGCCCTAGGCATGGATCCAAGAACTGGGCGTACTCCGTGGGAGAAGATGTATAGGATTCTGTTCTGATCTTTTCTGTAATGTAGTTCCTAGTCAGAAAGGAAAAACATCAATGATGAAGCTGTTGTGTGTCAGCCAGCTCAGTGAATTTTGGCTACAGAGAGCAGGAGTCTAACCTACCTTGAGGTTGGGGGTAATCCCCTGCAGGAGTAATCTGAGGTGACACCTTGAGAAACAGGAATGTGCCTGTAGGTAGGAAGTAAAGACTGGTTCTTGGAGAAAAGAACAAAAGAGACCAGATCCTTGAGATCTTATTGAGATTCAGAATCTAATCATGACAAGGAAAAGTGACTGATAACTACCTCCAAATTTCACACTCTATCCTACATGTCCTGTTTGATTGTTAAACAGCATACTGATGACCATGGAATAACTATTATGACTCTAATTAAAAATATTTATTTATTTATTTATTTATAAACAGAGAGAGAAAAAAACAGAGAAAATGGATGTGCCAGGGCCTCCAGCCACTGCAAGTGGATTCCAGATGCATGTACCACTTTGTATATCTGGCTTTGCATGGGTAGTGGGGAGCCAAACTCAGGTCTTTAAGCTCTGTAGGCAAGTACTTTAATCAGTGAGAAATCTCTCCAGCTCTAATATTTTAACTAATTAAAAATAATTTATTAGATGCAATAAGTGAATATCTAAAGCATCATGAAGTAAAATTTGGTTCTAGATTTCTAAATAACTTAAGCATAAAGTACTTAATTTAAAATCTATAAATTTTATGCTAACCATAGTGAGTACTATCAGATTCACAAACAGCTTGTCTTAAGATGATGAGGACAAGAAAATTGAGATAGTATAACCAAGTAGGAAAAAAAATTCTCTTTTTACACGCTCAAAATATTCCAAGTTGATAATGAAAAAGGTCAGGTAATTTGTGCTTGAAATTTACCATAGATTTTTTTGGTGACCATTGATTGTAATGGGCTGCTGGAATGCCCCTTCTGTGTTTAACACATAGAACAAGAGAAGCATTAGTCTAATAAAATCTTTATGCAACACTCAAATCCTTGAAAGCCTGCACTGAAGCAAAGAAAAATGATGTTAGTTACACCTTAAAGTCAAATAGGACTTACTTCTAAAACACCTTCCTGCATCTGTTACCTCCACTTGGTCTCACAACCTCTTTGCAGTCATCTAAAGGGTGTTAAGCATAGTGTTAGCTCCAGTTTAAGGATGAGAACAGAGACACCTGATCACAAGTGATTTTCCCATCAGAAAGCTTTTGATGGGCTCAAGAGAGATGCAGTTCTCAGAATCCTAACTTCACCTTTCCACTTGATCATGCTTCTCCATCTCAACCCTGTTGACATTTGGAGTTGAATAAATCTTTAACCTGAACTTGCTGGTATTTAATAGCACCCCTGGCCTCTATTGCTAGATAATAGCACCCTTCCCGTCCCCTAACTGTGATAACCAAAATGCCCTCCAACATTGACAAATGTATCCTATAGAACAAACTTACTTCCTACTTAAGAATCACTATAGGAAAGGATTTTATCTGTGTTGAAATTTTCTAAGCACATGTACCTCTGTGGCTACATTGATGCATATATTTTCTCTAGCTTCATTATTTAAAAATAGATGCACATTTTCATCCATTTGCCCTCCTTGCTATGTAAAAATTAATTAAATCCATGCCTTTGATGAAAATTTTGGAAAAGAAATCCATAAATATACCTCTTAGAAACTACCTACTGAATATTTTGGTATATTTTTCTGGAGTTTATGTATATTACCTTTCATGTTTTCAGATCACAATATTGTCATAATATCAAGAGCCTTTAATGACTTTATAGCATTCCATTATATAAATATGTCCCATATATTAACATATTACATCTTATTTTAGTATTTGGAGACTCTCATTAAAAATATGTCCCTTTTACTGGAGAGATGGCTTAGCGGTTAAGTGCATGCCTGTGAAGCCTAAGGACCCCGGTTCAGGGCTCGGTTTCTCAGGTCCCACGTTAGCCAGATGCACAAAGGGGTGCACGGGTCTGGAGTTCGTTTGCAGAGGCTGGAAGCCCTGGAGCACCCATTCTCTCTCTCTTCCTCTATCTGTCTTTCTCTCTGTGTCTGTCGCTCTCAAATAAATAAATAAAAATAAAAATAAAAAAAATTAAAAATATGTTCCTTTTAAGCACTATAGTACTGAACTGTTTGGGGATGTGTTGTGTCACTTCTTAAACACAGATTCCCAATGTTAAGTAACTTGGTTAAATGAAGTAAGTGGGCTAATTCTCACAATACCAAATTAAATTATATTGCTAGCAGATAAAAAATAAAGTACTTTTTTCTCCAAGCCTTGCCAAGATTTTTGATTATTTAGTTTTAAAAATTATGTTATTATTTGGTTTTTCTACTTTGGATTATGAGATAGATGATATTTTAATACTTTAGCCATTTTGTACACTACTGAAATATTTTGCTATTTTTTCTACTTATCTTTTTTATGTCAAGATTTGAAAAAAAATCTTCCAAGAATTTAAAATTTTCAGTCATTTGCTAAATACAATGTAATTTTTTCTTAAAATTTGACATTTTATTTTTGTCTTTAAGCTCTGGATAATGTCAAAATTCCAAAACACAATTGTACTATGAAGCACAGTGGAATTGCATTAACTCTAAAAATTAGTTGTGGGAAACTGTGCTTTCCTTCTAAGAACATTAGTTCTTTCTCTTTTACATTTCTTATGTCTCTCAGTAGAGTGTTTTTTTTTTCCCATAAAAGCCCCACAAATTTCCCAATTCCTAGATTTTCAGCATTTTCTTAATATCATGATTTATTTTCCATTGTTTTTGATTATTTTGTCATGTTCTCTCTCTTTTTGTATATTCTGTCTTTCTCAAAGAATATCCGATTCTATACACATGGTGGGTATTTAAAGCTGTTGCTGACTTGCACTTTTTTAAAAAAAATTTCTCCAGGTTTTAGAAGACTTTATTTGATTAACAATTGGTTTGTGGAGACATTTTTTCCCTTTGTGCAGGAGATTAAACTCAGGGCTTCACTTGTACTCAAAAAATGTCCTGCTAGGCGTGGTGGCGCACGCCTTTAATTCCTGCACTCGGGAGGCAGAGGTAGGAGGATTGCCATGAGTTCAAGGCCACCCTGAGACTACATAGTGAGTTCCACGTCAGCCTGAGCCAGAGCGAGACCCTACCTCAAAAAACCAAAAACCAAAAAAAAAAAAAAAAAAGTCCTTCTGCTGAGCCACATCACCCAGTGGATGATATTTTAGGAACATTGATCAGCTCATATTCTCCCTTCTTTTGTACTATGCCAAAGGGAACCATGTGTCATCATATACCATGATGAGAAAAGCATATTTAAAGATAGTACTGGCCTACAAATAATTTTCTACAAATCATATTCATGAAACAAGCACTACAGTAAGAGATGTAGACCTATATACACATTTGCAAAGAACATTTTAAATGCTATAGAATTAACATATGATGTTATGGACTATTTTATAACAAAATCAGATGGCTCCAAAATAACTATATTTACTATATTGAAGAGATGGTTATTGAACAAAGACACAATTATTTCAAGTTCACTTTACTGTTTAGAATTTTTTGGGAAGAAAGCCAAAAAGAGTTAACATGTCTGACTCTTTCATAACTAGCACATTTGATGCCTCATGTAAAAGGATTTGATGAAAGGTGTATCAGAAACTTAAAAGCTATTCCAGTTAGGATGGCGCCGTAGGTACCACACCAAAGCAGCCTAGGGGGGAAAAAGACCAAAAAAACTCAGCACAATACACATTTTTACTAAAAAGTGAGGTGCATAGGAAATTGAAGTGGCAGCGGAGAAGTAGAAGAGATCCAGAGCATCCAGAACCCGCACAGGCCGGCAAAAGTGGCCCCAGAAGCTCCGCCAACTGCTGCAGTGGCAGCACAACAGAAAGTGGCCAGACTTGGCTTCAGCTGTAGGAAAAGCCAGGTGTGGGAGCTTCCCCTCACACCGCGCTCTCCACACTCAGGACACATGAAGGGAGAGCGGCAGTGAGCAACGGAGGAGCAGACCATGAGGTAGAGGAACACGTGGAACAGCGAGAGAACCAGAGCAGCTGCAGCTCCCTCCCCTCCCCCACCACCTGAGCCCAGCTCCAGCTAACAAAGCAGCAGTCCTGGACCCAGCCAGGCCAACTTGAGCAAACAGCGGGACCCAAGCAGGAGCAGAGTCTGGCAGCAACATCAGTGGCTCCAGCACCGGCAACAGCGGCCCCAGCAGTAGCAGATTCAGTAGCAGCAGCAGCAGACCCAGGAGTGGCAGCAGCAGCAGATCCTGCAGCAGCAGCTTCAATGGCAGCAGTGGCAGTGGACCCAGCAGCAGCAGCTTCAGCAGCAGCCGGTGGCTCCAGCAGTGGCAGCTACAGCAGCAGCAGCAGCAGCAGAGGCAGCAGCAGCACTGGGCCCAGCAGCAGCTTCAGCAGCAGTGGCTACAGACCCAGCAGCGGCAGCTTTAGCAGCAGCAGTTCCAGCAGCAGGGGTGCTGATCTGCAAGGCCACACTTTCCAGGCCCGGTTTGCCCCACAGGAAAAGCCAGTGCCCAGCTCCAGAAATCAGAACAGCAGCCTGATGACCCAGGCAGCAACTTGACTGAGACCAAAATCATCCAAGGTAACTGGGATTGCATCAGGGAAGGGTCTCACTTGGTCACAAGCTGACTTGGATCCCCCAATAGACCAGACATCTTAACCTCTTTGTTGATAGAGGATCTGGTCATTATAACAACTACTCTTGCATACATACTTGGGGCTGTTTTTGATTGAATGTGTACAGTGTTTAGTTAAATTTTAGAATCTACCTGTATTATATTCCACTCAGTCTGCTTGCATACTCCCATAGCAGGGAAACTCAACCCCTAGGAACACCTTTGTAGATACACTGAAAGTCTTAGGAGCAACACCTAACACCTTAAGCTCCTGCCCTGAAAATATCTAACATCAAATCAATTGATACAGCTAAGAATACACAGCTAGCTAGAAAATCCAAGCTTTAACTTAATCCAAGATGCAAAAATATATACATTATAATACAAGAAACACTAAAAAGCAAGACGACATAAATCCACCTAAAAGTATTAATGCATCAGAAATGTCCTCCAGTGAGAACGAGTTAGAGGAAATGCCTGAGAAAGAGTTCAAAAGAATGATTGTAAATATGTTCAAAGAGGTCAAAGAACAAATCAAAAGAATCAAAGAAGAAATCAAAGAGGAAATCAAAGGAATCAAAGAAGATGCAGGACACCAATTTAATGAAATAAAGAAGGCAATACAAGACATAAATAAGGAAGTAGAAATAATAAAGAAAAACCAGTCAGAATTACTAGCAATGAAGAACACACTTAATGAAATAAAAAACTATGTAGAAAATCTCACCATTAGGATGGATGAGGGAGAGGACAGAATATCTAAGGTAGAAGACCAGGTGGCAGATCTAATACAGGCCAACAAAGAGAAAGACAAACTTATAGAAAAGTATGAGTGGGAATTTCAAGATATTCGGGACACTATGAAAAGATCAAATATAAGAATTCAGGGCATAGTAGAAGGAGAAGAATTCCACTCCAAAGGCATAGTAGGCGTCTTCATCAAAATCACAGAAGAAAATTTCCCCAAAATTGGGAAAGAGGTACCAATGCAGATACAGGAAGCCTTTAGAACCCCAGTCAGACAAAACCTGAAAGAACCTCTCCTTGCCATATTATAATCCAACTTCCAAACACACACACCAAAGAAAAAATATTGAAAGCAGTTAGAGAGAAAAATCAAGTTACCTACAAAGGCAAGCCCATCAGGATTACAGCAGGTTATTCAACACAAACTTTAAAAGCCAGAAGGGCTTGGAGTGATATATTCCAAGTTCTGAAAGATAACAACTGTCAACCAAGGTTACTTTATCCTGCAAAGCTATCCATTCAAATAGATGGAGAAATAAGGACATTCCATGACAAAAGCAGGTTAAAGGAGTATTTGAAGACAAAACCAGCTCTACAGAAAATATTTGATAGAATCCTCCATGCTGAAGAAAAGGAAAAGCACACATATAAGGAACCTAGAAAAAACAAGCAATACTCAAATACTAGTTAACACAAGAGAGCACAGGTAGAACCAGAACCACAAAAAAAAAAAAAAAAGGCAAACATAAATACACACTTTCAATAATATCTCTTAATATCAACGGCCTCAATGCCCCAACGAAAAGACATAGGTTTGCAGACTGGGTTAAAAAGCAGGATCCTACAATTTGTTGTCTCCAAGAAACTCACCTTTCTACAAAGGATAGACATTATCTTAGGGTAAAAGGTTGGAAGACGGTGTTTCAAGAAAATGGGCCTAGAAAACAAGCTGGTGTTGTTATCCTAATATCTGACAAGGTAGACTTCAGTCCAACGTTAGTCAAGAAGAAAAAGAAGGTAACTTCATATGGATTAAGGGCACACTCCAACAGGAGGACATTACAATCCTAAACATATATGCACCTAACATGGGGGCTCCCAAATTCGTCAAACAAACACTATTAGAACTAAGGTCACAGATGGTGGTAGGTGACTTTAACACCCCACTCTCATCATTTGACAGGTCATCCCAGGAAAAAATAAACAGAGAGGCATTTGGACTAAATGAGGTCATAGAAGGAATGGACCTAACAGATATATACAGAACATTTCATCCAAAGGCTGCAGAATATACATTCTTTTCAGCAGCACATGGAACATTCCCTAAAATAAACCATATATTAGAACACAAAGCAAATCTTAACAAATTCAGGAAAATTGAAATAATTCCTTGCATTCTATCTGACCACAATGGAATTAAACTACAAATCAGTAACAAGAAACTTAAAAGCTGTTGAGCCAGGATAAGCATTCCTTTTGCAGTCTTTATACTCTTAAGTTGTTTAGCATTTGAATCTTCTTGTTTTTCATATAAAGATACAGCAGATCCTACTCGTGACCATTGTGTGGTTTTGTGGTGTTTACTATGTCTGAGAGCAGGAACTTAAAGCCTCCCGCGACCAGTGAGCATCAGTAAATTGCTTATTCTCTCTGGACTTGCCTCCTCATGCCCCCCAGGAGAAAGAGTCAATGTTTGCAATAAGTTAATAAGTAAATAAACAAACATTCCTTTAAGTCCCCCAAACAGACATCTATAATTCACATTACAACCTAAGTGTTCTTCCTTAGTCTACAATTTGTACTCTACTTCCTCAAAATAAATAATTTCATGGAAGTCATATGGACTATTTGAAATATGAAATAAGTGGTTAAAATGTGATCTCTTAGCTCTCTGTTTCAACCATGATTGCATAGCATGTGGTACCAGGCTATCCTTACCTTAACAAAACTGGAGAATTATTAATGACATTGAAAGCTCAGCAGTGGGAGTCTGATCCTGGACAGCTGGATGGTTTACAAAAGCACCAGAGTCCTCTCCACGGCAGATGAACTTCTCATCTGAATGTACAGCTAAGATTCTAATAGGTAATATATGATGGGGAAAAGTGTGATTAATTCAGAATATGGCAAAAGAAACAACTGAAGAACAAAACTAAGAAGCAAGAATAAGAAAGTAATCAAGGTAACAGGACTACACCCAATTACTTACCTTTCTGAACTGAGTGGCCTTACAATTCCTCACACAGAGCAGAAGTGGCATAAATGGTTATTCCTGGTCTTGTTCCTAACAATCAGGGAAAAGATTTTCTTGCCCTTGACCATGATGTTTACTACTGTTTTTAAAAACATTTTTATTGATAGCTTCCATAATTATAGAGAATAAGCCATTATAATTCCTTTACACTCCCACTTTCCTCTTCACAAGTCCCCTTTCATCATATCCACAGCCCTCTCAATTCGTCTCGCTTTTATTTTGATGTCATCCTCTTTTCCTTCTGTTATGAAGATCTTGTGTAGATAATAATACCAGGCACTGGAAGGTCATGGATATCCAGGTCATTTTATGTCTGGGATATAGCATTGTAAGCAGACCTACCATTCCTTTGGCTTTTACATTCTTTCTGCCACCTCTTCCATAATGGACCCTGAGCCTTAGAAGGTGTGATACAGTTGTCTCAGTGCTGAATATTCCACTGTTATTGCTTCTCTGAACTATGGTGATTTTTTTTTCTCTTTTGTTTCTTTCTTTTTATTCTTGAGTTTTTTGAGGTAGGGTATCACTCTAGTTCAGGATGACCTGGAATTCATTAAGTAATCTCAGGGTAGCCTCCAACTCATAGTGATCTACCTCTACCTACCCCTGGCATGGAAGGTGCAGTTAGCACTTCCAATACAAGCCAGGCCTTGTGGTGGGTACTGACCTGGTGTAAGTAGGCCCTGTTACCTTTTGGGATGGTTTTAGTCTCACCTATTCTGCATTCCTGCTTGGATCCCTCTTTACTGTGTTGTGGGCTCAGATAGGCTGGCTGGGCTGGTGGGTCCACGGCTCTGATTGCAGGTAAATCCCCTTTCCCAGGTCTTCAGTCATTTCCAGTGCTGGTGGTTGGGGGAGGGGAGGCTGTGGAGGGTGCCTAAAGTTGTACCAGAACTGCATAGCTGGTCCCCACAGTCTTGTTCCTTATGATCTGCTCAGCTGGTACCTGATGTCTTCCCCTTCTGATATTGGAAGTGCTAACTGCACTTTCCATGCCAGGGCAGTTTATGTGCTAATCTAATGAATGGTTGGATTTGCAATTCTTAAATAAACTATATGTGAAGGTAGTTGTTTGTTGCTTCCTGATTTATAGTGCTTTTGGCTACACTTATGTCCTTCATAGAGACAGGGTCTCACTTGGCTACAGGCTGATGTGGAACAGTTTACAGACCAAAAATCTCAGCTTCCCAGTTGACAGGACTAAGGGTATATCCTTAGGGACTTTGACTTTGCTAGATAATCTGTTTGTTTTAATACCAACTGTTACACAAATACCCCCTGCTGGTTTTGATTGAATGTGTATATTTTTTAGCTGAATTTTAGAATTTGCCAGTACTTTTTTCTACCCAGCCTACTAGAATACTTGCACAGCAGGTAAACCCAACACCGGGGGTCACTTTTGCTGTTACTCTGAGAGTCTTATAAGAGCCACACCTGCACCTTAAGCTCCTAGCCTTACGATAAATAACATTAGATGTTTATATCTAAGAATACTGAAGATAATTAGAAAATCCAAGCATCAAATTAAACTAAGAGGCAAAAATCTCTACATTATAATACAAGAAAAATAAAAAATTAAGACAATATAATTCCACCAAAAATTATTAATCCATCAGAAATGACCTCCAGTGAGACTAAAGTTGAAGTCCCTGAAAGAGATTTCAAAAGAATGATTATAATTATGTTCAAAGAAATCAAACAAGACACACAAAATCAATTTAATGAAATAAGGAGGTCAATACAAAACATGAGTAAGGAAATAGAAATACTAGCAAAGAAAAACCAATCATAAATATTAGAAATGAATAACACAGTAAGACAAATTAAAAAAAAAAACTGTAGAAAGTCTCACCAACAGAATGGATGCAGGAGAAAAAAAAATCTAAATGAGAAGAATAGACTGCAGATCTAATACAATCCAACAAAGACAAAGACAAGCTAATAGGTGTGAGTGGGAATTTCAAGATATTTGAGACACTATGAAAAGACAAAACATACAAATTCAGAGTATAGTAGAAAGAGAATAATTTCAATTCAAAGGCATAATAGGCATTTTTAACCAAACTGTAGAAGAAAATCTCCCCAAATTGGGAAAGAGATGCCAATGCAGATTCAAGGAAGCTTTTAGAACACCAAACAGACAAAACCTGGAAAGAACCTCTCCTTTTCACATTATATTTAAACTACCAAACATGAAAACCCAAGAAAATATATTGAAAGTGGTTAGAAAAAGCAAGTCACATATAAAAGCAAGCTCATCAGGATAACAGCAGATTACTCAACACAAACTTTAAAAGCCAGAAGGGCTTGGAATGATCTACCAAGAATACTTTATCCAGCAAAGCTATTCATCCAAATTCAAGGAGAAATAAGGACCTTCCACAATAAAAAAAGGTTAAAGTAATGCTGAAGAGAAAGCAAAGCACACACATAAGGAAACAGGAAAAATTAAACCATACTCAAATAAGAGTTAATGCAAGAGAGTAAAGAGAACAGGAATCACAATGAAGAAAAAATGGAGATAATAAATACAAACCTTTTAATAACTCTTAATATCAATAGCCTCAATTACCCAATTAAAAGACATAGGCTTGCATATTGTATTAAAAGGTAGGCAGAATCCTTCTGTTTGTTGCCTCCAAGAAACTCACCTCTCCATAAAAGACAGATGTTATCTTAGGGTGAAAGAATGGAGAACAGTATTTTAAGCAAATGGGTCTGGGAAACAAGCAGGTGTTCCTCTCCTAATATCTGACAAGATAGACTTCAAAACAACATCAGTGAGGAAAGATAAAGAAGGTCGCTTTACAGAGTAAAGGAACAATTCAACAGGGAGACATTACAATTCTAAATACATATGCACCTAACATGGGTGCTCCCAATTTCATCAAATAAAAACTATTAGACTTAAGATCACAGATAACACTAAGGACAACTATATCAGGTGACTTCAATACCCTGCTCTCATCAATTGACTGGCTATCCAGGCCAAAACAAAAAAACATTAACAGGGAGACATCTGGATTAAATGATATCATAGAAAAAATGGACCTAGCAGATATCTACTGAATAGTCCATCCAAATGTTATGGAATATACATTTTTTCTCAGCAGCACATTAAAAATTCACTAAAATAGACCATATATTAGGACAAAAGGCAAATCTTAACAAATACAGGAAAACTGAAATAATTTCTTGTACTCTAGTCACAGTTGGATTAAAAACAAATCAGCAACAATAAAAACTACAGAGCATACACAAAATCATGGAGACTAAACAGTACACTACTGAATGATGAATGGGTCATTGAAGAAGTCAAAAAGGAAATAAAAAATTCATAGAATCAATTGATAATGAGAACACAACATACCAAAACCTTTGGACACAATGAAGCAGTTTTAAGAGGGAAATTAATAGCTTTAAGTATCTATATTAATAAATTAGAAAGGTCACAAGTAAGACTTCACCTAAAAGAAGAACAAGGCAAACCAAAACTCAGTAGATGGGAATAAATCATAAATATTAGGGCAGAAATTAATGAAATAGAAACAAAAAAAATCCAAAGAATCAATGAAACAAAGAGTTGGTTTGTTGAAAGGATAGACAAGATTGATAAACCCTTAGCAAATCTGACCAGAAGAGAGAAGAGACACAATTAATAAAATTAGAGATTAAAAGGCACTATTACAACAGATACCAAAGACATTCAGAAAATTATAAGGATATACTTTAAGCACATATATACCTCTAAGTTTGAAAATCTGAAAGAAATGGGTGATTTCCTTGATTTATATCACCTAACAAAAAATTAAATCAATATGGGATCAACCATTCAAATAGACCTATAACAAGTACAGGTATCCAAGCAGTTTTAAGGCATCTCCTAGCATTAAAAAAAGTCCAGACCCCAATAAATTCACTGGTGAATTTTAACAGACCTTCATGGAAGAACTAACACCAATGCTTCTCAAGCTTTTCCATGGAATATAAAAGGAATAAATACTACTGAACTCCTTCTATGAAGCTAACATAACCTTGATAATAAAACCAGAGAAACACAGAACAAAAAATAAAAGAAAATTGAAGGACAATATCCCTCATGAACATAGATGCAAAAATTGCAAACCAAATATTGGCAAATAGAAGACAAGAATATATCAAAAAGATCAATCACCCCTACCAAGTAGGCTTTACCCCAGAGATGTAGGGATGGTTCAACACATACAAATTGATAAATGTAACAGATTATATAAAAGGACTGAGGGACTAAAAAAATCACATGATCATCTCAAGAGATGCAGAAAAGGCATTAGACAAAATCCAACATCCCTTCATGATAAAACTCCTACAGAAACTGTGAATAGAAGGAATATATCTCAACATAATAAAGGCTATTTATGACAAACCTACAGCCAATATAATACTAAATGGGGAAAAACTTGAAACTATTCCACTAAAATCAGGAATAAGAGAAGGGTGTTCACTGTCCCCACTTTTATTTAATATAATACTGGAAGTCTTAGCTATAGCGGCAAGACAAAAGATACTTATAAAAGGGATACAAATTGGAAATAAAGAGATCAAATTATCGTTAGTTGCTGATGATATGATTCTATACATAAAGGACTCTAAAGACTCTACCAGCAAACAGTAAGAGCTGCTAACACTTTTATCAATGTAGCAGGACCCTGGCGCACCCATTCTCTCTCTTTCTCTCTGCCTCTTTCTCTCTCTCTCTCTGTTGCTCTCAAGTAAATAAAAATAAACAAAAATTTAAATCATTAAGCAAATATTACCCATTAGCAAAAATGGCAAGGAAAGTCTTTAAAAGTATAAATAGAAGATGACCCAAAAAAGAGTATATGTCTTTATGAAGGGATGGTGTTGTCCCAGAAATGTAACATTGGTTTAGCATACCAAATTTAATCAATATAAATTGCCATCTTAACAGAATAAAGGAGAAATACACATGATTCTTTCCATATTCCCAGGAAATACTTGAAAAATGTGAGCATGATTAAAACCCACCAAATAACTCTTCCCTCAACCTGATAGAGGTGTGTCCATAAAACAGACTGGTTCACTAACACTACACCTAATATAATGGTTACTGGTGAAATATTTGTTCTCCTAATATCACAAATGATACAAAGATATCTACTCTTATCATTTTTGTTAAACACTGTATGGATATTCTAAGCAGTACCAACAGAAATAAAAGCAGAAAATCTGGAAAAGAGTAAGAACAACTTTATTTACACATGACATGATGTCTATGCCTCCAAAAGAGGCTTTCTGTAGTAGAATTAATCAGTGAATGTGGGATTTAGCAAGTTTAAAATAGCACCTAATGTTGGTATATATTTTTTTAAATGCAAAGACTAAAAAATGTAACATATTGATGAACTAAATTAAAAGAAACTTAAATAAATAGACAAAAATGCCTTTTTGTGGGTTGGAAGACAGTATTATGATATCAGTTCTTTTGGTCCTAGTCTACTCAATGAAAGTAGCCTCACTGTCAGCGGTTTCTTTTACAGAAGTTGATGAAGTGATTCAAAATTCATTCAGAAATACTAGGGTCTACAATGTGCAAAATGATATCTGCATATATGTTCTATGCATAAATGGAAGACTTATAGCATATGCAAATTTATATGAAAAAACTAACCCCTTCCCTTATTTTATATAAAAATTAAAGATTAAATCATAGAACTAGATATAAAATCTTGTCATAAGCTTCTAGGAATAAAACACATAAAATATTTTTAGGACATGGAATCTAGGAAGTGTTTTTTAGAGTAAATGCAAAAAATAATAAATTTAAATGAAAAAAATTACCCAGTTAGACTTCATACAAAAATATAAAATCCTGTTCATCAAAGACATCGTTGAGGAAATGAAAGGCAAGCTAAAAACTGGGAGAAAATATTTGCAAAATACAGATCTGACAAAGTATCAGTATTTTGGGAGTTCAAAAATTGCATCTAATTCTATT
Source organism: Jaculus jaculus (assembly GCF_020740685.1). Classification (NCBI taxonomy): domain Eukaryota; kingdom Metazoa; phylum Chordata; class Mammalia; order Rodentia; family Dipodidae; genus Jaculus; species Jaculus jaculus. The sequence goes on along the minus strand of NC_059116.1, from coordinate 1,521,894 downwards.
ACCAAAAAAAGAACAATTTTTTTAAAAAAATTTTAAAAACCTTGAGTAGACATTTCACCGTGAAGAGAGGCATGAGAAAAGAAGCTTGGCATGATTATATCTGAGGAAATATAACAAAGCCAAGAGAAGTTCCATTACCCACCCACTGAAGTGATCAGGGTTAGAGACTGACAACACCAAATGTTGGCAAGGACGTAATGCGACCTCACATTCCTTGTGCTGCTTATGGGAGTGGAGAATGCTAAGACTTTGGGGCCAGGCTGTTTCTCACACAGCCAAACATAGGCCAGTCCCTGCACTTTCTCTCTTAGGGATTTGCCCAAAAGATATGAAAGCATATTCCACACACACAAGCAATCTGTACAAGAATACCCATGGATTTATTCATGCTTCAAAAACTTACAATCAGTGTAAGTGTTCATTACTAGGAGGATGATGGCATGGCCTAACCCTACCAGAAAACTTTAGGACAGGGGAGATGGACAGATTATGTATGAAACTCAAGCATCATGCTGAATGAAATAAATCTTCCTCACCCCCAAACAGTATACACTACATCATTGTGTTTCTATTCAGATTAAAATAAAGCAACTTTTATGAAGGGACAGTAGTTGGTTTTGTTGCTGAGAGGTAACTGATTTAGAAGAGACATAAGAGAACATAAGTATAATGCTTGTTAGAAGTAACAGATACTAAGGTTTAAGATTTGCATAACTTACTAAATGTAGTTTCATTTAAAAAACAAAGAGTTTAAAGAGAAATGAATTGCATTTAATGACCCAACAAAGTGATAGGAATAAAGAATAGTTATGTCTGAAATTTATTTTAAGTAGATCAAAATAAGATAAATTAAGATTGAAGAACTGATAGATTTATTTGTAATATAGCAAAATGTCAACTATAGCAACAATAGTACATAGATGCTCATTGTAGCTCATTCTAACTTTTCATTTTATATAAATATTTCATATTAATGTATGAATTTTGAAAAGTTTAATACATATTGACATTATATAATACATGCTCAATATGTACTAAATCAGTTTCATCTTGTATTATGCAAGGTCAGTATGTGCTAACTCAGTTTTGTCTGTATACAGCTATGCTTTTTTTTTTATCTAGTGCTGGGTGTCAAACACAGGGCTTTATATATTATAGGTAAGCATTTACCACTGAGCTACATCATCAGTTCTTAGCATTATCTGCAAAGAAGAAAAAAACTAAAAACTATTATTACAATAGCATAAAAAAAACACAAAATAATTTGTGGCAATACAGATACAGTGATAGATAATACATTTATATGCTGAAAAGAACAAAAATACTGATGAAATAAATAAATGGGTTTAATAAGTGGACAAATACACAATGTCCATGGCTTATATTTATTTTGTTGTTGTCAGTTCTCTTCATATTAATCAATAGATTCTATGAGTTCCCTACTCATGTTTATTGATAGAGTCTATGAATTCCAATAAAAATTCTGTCAATCAGACATCTTTTTAATTTGGAGAGTAATCATCTCTTATGACAACTGGAAATACATAAATAGCTATGAAATTTTTGAAAAAGAAAAAGTCTCAAGAATTGTGCTACTTGATTTTGGACTTATTGTAAATTACTTGTTCTAATTAAGAAAGAATGGGCCAGGCATGGTGGCGCACGCCTTTAATCCCAGCATTTAGGAGGCAGAGGTAGGAGGATCACCATGAGTGCGAGGACACCCTGAGACTCCATAGTGAGTTATTACAGGTCAGCCTGGGCTAGAGTGAAACCCTACCTCAAACAAACCAAAAAAAAAAAAAAAAGAGTGGTGCTGCTATGCTATTAGGATGGACTGATATATCAGTGGAATTGAGTTGATATCCTAGAAAGAGATACACTTATGTATGTAACATTAAGTTTTGTTAAAGCTGCCAACACAGTTCAATGGACAAGACATTTTCTTCAATAAAAGATGATGTAGTATCTGGATGTTCATATTTTGAAAAGTAAATCCTGGGGTATACATAATCACAAATACAAAACTTGTTTGAATGTGTAGCAGTTCTGTGTATAATACTCAGATACTAGAAACAACACATGTGTCCTTACAGAGGTGAGTGGGTACGTGGACTGTGGTATGTACATACAATAGAATATTAGTCTTAAATGCAAAGGAACAAATTGACAAAACAATGGACAGCAAGTAAGCTCAGTCATGCTATGCTGGAAGCAATGAGGAGTAGCACTCATGTCATGAAAAACTGTCATGTCATGTGAAACTATAGAAGAGTTTGATGGTGGTTTAGTACAAGGCTGGTTGGGCAGGGGTGGTGGGGGATACATAGATGGAATTTATCCCAAAACAGCTCAGGGGAATTCTCTAGGGTTACTGATTAAGTTAGTGGTTAGGTGAATACATACTGTAGTACTTAAAATGTATGTCCCCTGCAGACTCAGGTGTTTCATTAAAGCTTGCTCCTTGGACTCTAGGATCTCCTGTTCCAGAAGGTATAACAAGCACAGAGTGAGTAGGACAGCACTGTGGCAGCATTGAATATAACAGTCAAAACATGAAAACAATCAAAATGGCCATTGACTGATAAATCAGGAAACAAAATTTTCTGTACAATAGAATATTATCCAGACATAAAAAAATGAATGAAGTAATGATAAATGTTAGAACATGGATTTCTCTTACAAATTCCATGCTAAAAGAAGAAGTCAAACACAAAAGGCAATACATCGTATAATTTCATTTATATGGAATATCAAAATGAGCAAATCCACTAAGGAGTGTAGAATAATGATTTCTGGGGTTGAGGAGGAGAGAATAGTAGTAAAGTGGGCACAGCATTTCTTTTGGGAATGATGAAAATGTTCTATAGCTAGATGCTGAAAATGACTGCACAACCTTGTGGCTGCACTAAAATGGGGGCAGGGCTGGAGAGATGGCTTAGCGGTTAAGCACTTGCCTGTGAAGCCTAAGGACCCCGGTTCAAGGCTCGATTCCTCAGGACCCACGTTAGCCAGATGCACAAGGGGATGAACATGTATGGAGTTCGTTTACAGTGGCTGGAGGCTCTGGCGTGCCCATTCTCTCTTTCTCTCTGCCTCTTTCTCTCTCTGTCTGTTGCTCTCAAATAAATAAATAAAAATGAACAAAAAATAAAAAAAAAATAGATTTTAAATGGCGGAAATTTGTATCTTGTCTCTCCAGCTTTCTGGATGAGGGGTTACTGGGGAAAAACCTGAATTATAGCCCACATAGGGAAGAACTCTGGTGGGTCCCTACCACTTGCCGCTTGTAGCTTGCTGCTTTTTGGTATGTGTGTTGGTGCTGGTGCTGGCTTGCTGAAGATTTTCTCTCTGCTTGGATCTGTGAAAGGGAGCCAGCCTCTTTCACCATCTATGGAACTTCCTCTGGATATGTGAGCTAAAATAAATCTCTTCCTCCTCTAAACTGTGCCTGTCTTGATGCTCATCCCAGCAATGTGGAGCTGTCTGCAATATATATATATATATATATATATATATATATATATATATATATATATAAATGTATATGTATATGTATGTGTGTATATATATATTCACATACACATACATATACATATACACACATACATATGTATATATATATATTTACCAGGACTTATAAAAATGTATATTATATTTACAATGTCTATCTTATTGCATATGCAATACCTCCAAATATTATTAGACATGAGAAATTTTAAATCAACCTTAACAGTAATTCTGACTATTAAATAAACATAAGAAATTTAATATCAACCTTAACAGTAATTCTGACAAAGTTTGGAAACATTTTTTTCTTGGTAATACTTAAAGGAGTATTTTCATTGGTTTTGGACTCATCTTTCTAAGTGTGTTTGTCTCATACTATGTGAAGCTCAGAAGTTTATTAGTACTAGAGTCACATCTTAACCTCTTTCACACACTAAAAATGCCCATCAAATAATATGAGAATGAAGTAATTTACCTTAAATTGATCAAGATAATTGCTAAGTACAAATTAAATATAAAGACAAACAAAAGTAAAATGTTGGACAGAGAGTTATTCTTGATTTTAAGAATCAGTTCTATAAGAAATTTGTAAAGCAATATGACCATGTGATATCCTGGTTTTTCTATTAAAAAAAAAAAACTTCCTATCTTGGAGAAATATTTGGTACGGTTTGAATCTCACAAATAAAGTCAAGAAACAAAACCCAACTGTTGCACTTCAGCTGCAAGTAACAAGTAATCCCACACAGTGGGATGGACTTCCACACAAGGTAGTTATAATGTCCTGTACTGTATGTCATCCAGAAAGGATTCATACATGGGCTCAAAAATATTATGTTACCATTGTGAATTTGTCCTCAGAGCTGTGACCTTCAAAGCTCCAAGGTGGGGACTGTAGATCAGAGACCACAGCCTGGGAAAAGACTATACTCTGTGTAATGTTTGCCTTATTGCTAGGACAAAACATACCACCAGAAGCAGCTTATGGAAGGAAGATGTTTATTTAAGCTTTATGATTTTAAGGGAGTTTCATCATGGCAGAGAAAAAGCTTGGTGGCACGTTCACAACACCACATAGGAGAGAAAGAGACAGCAGAAAGTGAGCTGGCTCTGAGCATCTTGTAGGGCTGGACACATCAACCCCAAGATCACCCCTATAGCAACAAATTTCCTCCTCCCAATGGTTCCACTAGTTGGGGATTAAGTGAGAAGCTTAGTCACAAACACCTGAGGCTATGGGGGACATTTTATATTCAAACTACCACACCCTCCCTTTTTTGACTCCTTCAAACCATAAAGAGAACTTTTCTAGTATGTTTCTCCAGCCAGGACTTCATAACATGCCCACACCTCTGGAATTCATTTCCAAGAAAAATTAAAATAAGCAGAACCTTCACAAGCTCTGTTAGCAGGCAGCAAAAGAGAAGAGATCAGAAAAAAATTAAAAAAGACGTGGGATGCTCTGAGGTAGGAAGAAGGACAGAAGGAGAAGAGAGTTTAGTAAGAATTAAAAGTTATTGTAACGCTGCGTCATAACAGGAAATTAATTTGTGTCCTAAAGTTCTATTAATTTTTCATTTTGCTTCACATGAATACCTCACTCTGGGGACTTTTCTCAACCTGTAAAGCAAAATCAAATTGAAAACCACCAGCAGTCAAAGCTAGTCTCCCAAATCCTTGGCCCCTTTTAAGGGGCTCAAGAACATTTGTGGACTCCTAGACGAGCACAGAGGAAATTAAAGTCATTCTCACCCCTTATGTGCTATTTACTGCTCTCTACATCACTAACCCGTGTTTACTTCTTGGTTTGTAGCAGTGATTGCAGAGTAAGTGCTTAGCAGCAAATAACTTCCCCACTGCCAAAATCGGGAATGATTTTGTTCTCAGTGGAACCTATTACATGACCATCAATGCTGGCAAGTGGCCACAGGCTTTTTTTTCCATGTTAGTTTTCATTAAGTGTTGGATTGGTGGCTGTCTGCATCTTATACACAGACATATAGGGTAGCAGGATATACTTCGTAGCATTCTCAGCATATAATGCACATGCTACCCCATGTCTTAACAGTCTTTGCTTAGGAGAATGTACAGGTCACCCAGAACTTTCTCATGAAGAATCAAGATGACACTGTGTCCACTGCTCCACTGTGATCTCCTTTCCATAAAATACAGGCATATGCTGATTGTCAATTCCCACATTTAAATGAAGTTGCATCACTCAATGTTAGTTAATGTTGGGATCTGATTTTGGTTTGAATTAACATGTGAATCTGTTCTCTTCATTTCATCTTTTATCCTTGAAAGAAGCAGGATTGGCCATTTCATACGTGATTGATATGTGTGTAGTAAAATTTCATAATTGTGAAATCATGTCTCCATGTCCTCAGTTGTGAAAATGAGAATATATCCACACCATTGTACAAGTGGCATGCAGCCCAGCATTTCCCATTCCAATAGCTGGCAATCCACCCTCCAAATCATAAAATGGACAAGAGAGCTCCTGGACAACTTGTTCTTGGTCACGGCTCTGCTGGGATCGCCTGAGGAAATTTGGGTAATTTATATTCAGTTGGTTGTAATGTAGTTTCTTTTTTCTTTTTATAATTTTTTGCTTTTACTTGACTGAGGGATTTTCAGCATGGAGATTGCTTTGGTATGCATCCAAGGTTGAAAACCTCTCATCAAAAGCAGTGGTTCTCCATGTGTGTTCTAGAGGCCAGCAGCAATTCCATCACCTAGGAACTTGTGAGAAGTACTAGATCTTGGGCCTGAATCAGGCTTACTGAATTAGAAATTGTGGGGACTGAGGCCCTACGATCTGTATCTTATCCATCTTCCAGGTGATTCTGATGTCTGCCTGACTTCAAAGACCACACTCCTGTGACAAAAATCTTTCCAGGTGTAGTCCTCTTATTCCTCCTATGTCTGATGATCTCTGCCAAATGAAAATTATGTTGGCCTTACATCTTCTTATTAAACAGGTCAATTGGTCTTAAAAATAAGACTTAAGTTTTAAAACCCCTTGGTGATTTGGCAAATCAGTACCATGATAGCACTGTCTGCATCTTCCCATTCCCATATTCCAGCTCAGCAGCTGTTATCACTCACTGGAACACTCGGAACTGGTCATGCATGGTCTAAGAGTTCTTGCCCTATCACATTCTGTCTAAACAACAACCCCTTGGCTCTGCCTTACTACTGTCTTATCAGCCTGCCAGGCTTGGAACCAGCTTGCTCTTAGAAGAACATTCTGGCATCTCCTTTATTCCCTGAGGCCTTGGTCCTTCTGTTGACTCCTTAGATAAACAGACTGCCAACTCATAGTCCAATGGCTTCACAGCCCTGTGTCGCATGCCTGTCAACGAGGCCAGAAGGACCCATTCCTGCACCCAGCCTTACTATCCTTTTACCCAGCAGGTGAGCCTAGCTTATGCTGTCATGAGGTGACTTGCAGTTGTTGTTGCTGTGTTGTTCATACTTGCCAAGTGTCCTGCCATCCAGCTACAGCTAAGATGACACTATTGGACAGGGGCATGGGGCCATTGTTTCTCCTGTCTTAACCACTGACACTGTTTCTGGATCCCTTTGGCTGGTGTTGTAGTTGGCATCATGAGTTGCCAGCTCTGGCTGTGATTGGCTCCTTGTAATGTCAGACCACTGGAAGATGTGCTCCACTGTTTTGAGACCATTAGTCCTTCTTCTGGTATGAATTGTGCCCCTCCCACAAATTAATATGTTTATGTTACAATTCCTAGTGTCTCGGAATATACCTATATATAAACAAGTATTTTCCTTTTCAAAATTTTTAAATTATCTGTGCATGTATGCATGTGTGTGAACAGTGGGGTCCCTTGCCACTGTAAATAAGTGCTATACACCTGTGCCATGGTTGCATCTATAGATGCATAGATAGTGGTGATTTTAACTAGGGCAGGCAGACTTCGCAAGCAAGTGCCTTTTATAAATGAGCCATTCCCCTAGTCCTAGACCTGGTTTTCAAGAATATGTTAAAAGAATGATAATTCCTGAGATAAAGAAGCAAGGCTTTTCCTTTTTTGTGGAGGTTATTTTAGTGATAATTAGAATCTAGTTTTTCTATATTTTACTTCTCCCTAGTTACTTCTCTCCTCAACCACCAACCTTCAGTATAGGCTGTTGTACTGAAAACAACTTTGGGTGGGATAATTAGAGCCCAAGGCAATAAAAGTCAACACAGCCCCTGTTTTTGCCTACTTAACCAGCATCACTGTGTATAATGGGCAGTTATTCATCCCAGAATTCTAGTAAGTAGATATCAGTTGCAAAGCAAGCAGAGGGTCCAAAGCTGACTGAGTAGCAGTAGTAGGAAAAGGCAGTGTTAGTGTACTGTCTATGACATTGATTCATTTGGGAACACAAGTGAGAAATATTCCACTAAATCATATGAAAATAACCTAAATGTGGATCTTCTTTTAAGATATAGAAAGGATAGGGGCAAAGAATCCCTTATTGAGGGCTGGGGAAAGGGCTTAGCAGCAAGGGGCCTGAGACAGTCTGAGTTTTATCACTAGCACCTGTGTAAACGCCAGGAGTAGCCATGTACTCCTGTAACTCCAGTCTTCCTGGGAGGAAATAGAGGGAATCTCTGGGGCTTGCATTTCTCAGCCAGCTTGACTGAACATGGCAGCTCTGGTTTTAGTGAGAAACTCTGCCTCAAGGAAACAATGCAAAAGAATGGTAAGACAGGACTCCTAATATTCTACTCTGGCCTCTGTATACATGAGTGTGGGGTACACACATCTGCACACATATGCATAAATCACACATACTAAACCACAAATGCTACATACAAAAAAGAATAAATATGTGAGAATGCTTTATTAAGAGATTTCTGTCAGTTAAATTTTTTATATTGCCAGGTGTGGTGGCACATACCTTTACTCTGCACTTAGGAAGCAGTGTTAGGAGGATTGCTGTGAACTCAAGGCCACCTTGAGACTACAGAGTGAGTTCAGGGTCAGCCTGGGCTAGAGCAAGACTCTACCTCAGAATACGGGTTTTGTATGTTGAATTATGTTTCCTGCTATCATTGCCTTTATGTGCCATACTTCTTATATGGAGTGTGAGAATCTCCTTAGCTCCTGCACGCTGTAGTGAAATAGGGGGCTGATCTGATTTTGTTTGTGGCGAAGTTATCAGGACATATCTACATATCAGACATATCTACAGAGGAATCATAGCTCAATGTTCCCTGAGCCCTGTCATATTAACCAGCTCATCCCCCACAGTGCTTACAGCTGTTTGAAGCCTCTCATTAACAATAAAAATATAGATTTGATGTCAAACAAATTGACTAAAATCTCAGTTTTGCCACCTGAAGTTTGTAGGTTTCTAAATCTCCATTTCCCAGACTCTAAGGGGGTTGGAATGCCCTTCAAATAAATTTGGAAAATACTGTCATGAGATGATGCTTATAAATAATTATTGTCCCTTACTTGTGTGGGGGCAACATAGTAAGGGCTCAGCAAGTGTCACCTATTGTTACTATCACCATTGTATACCTGAAGACCCCTTTCTCCATAACAATAAGCCCACAGGACATGTTTCTAGCCAGGAAAGAGTTAATTCACAGATTCATTGATAGATAAGAAAGGAAAAAACCCCACCAGAACAGACAAAAGTGATGGCCTGAGGGGTGGAAAGTAGTTACTTACTGTATTTGTTATCCAAAGAGGAATACGGATTATATATTTCACAAACCAGATGGGAATAGTTACTTAATCTACAGTAACGACAACTCTAAATGGTTCTATTGAAACTCTATTTGAAAGTGTACTTCAGAAGAGTTGCAGGCTATGAGGGAATAAACCACAAAACAAATGTAATGGTTAAAGGATATTTTTGCTAAAGCTTAATTAAACTTGAGATTTTGTTCCATTCTGTGTATAATCTTCAAAAGACTTTTTTAATGCAAAAGAGAGCAGAAAAGGTACTATGAAATTAGTCTTAAAGCTATGTAGATTTTGAAGAGCCCTTAAGAAAAATGTTCTTAAAAAATACAAATTTCAATTTTAAACACAGAATTGAAATTGCTGTATAGCATACCACATTTCCAGCAGCATTGGTACCTACTTGAAATGAACAACTGCTAACAGAAACAGCTGGTAGAGAGCTGTTACTCTGTTACTGCAAAGCAAAGTGCAGTATGCATGTTGTAATTAGTTTGCAATCATTACTCAGTCCACTGTTGAAAATAAAAGCCCTGGATTTGATCATACCAAAAGCATTGCTAGTGATTGGAATTCAAGAAAATTCTTCCCCCAAATATGAACTAAATTTTTTCCTCTATTATGGCTGATAATATCATGATTTTTTAGTATGGTCAGAGTTACTACACCATACAGAGGTATTTAAAGTGCCTTAAAATAATAGCTAGACACTTCTGAGTGCCTGATGAATTACAACTGTCCAAAAGAAATGTAAAAGAAGGCCTCAAATGTAAACCACTTACACGATTTCAAATTTACTACTCATTGCATTGTTTCAAAAACCAGAAACAAGTGGAATTCATTGTAATACCACATTATATTTAACACAGACTCTAAAACATTGTCTTTTTGATGTATAATCATCTAGCCACTTTCCTACTGTTCAATAACCACATGTGAAAATAGACTTCTTATTGAAAAGTATAGTTCAAAACGACATATATGGTGAATGACCTTTAAGTGTCTCAAAAAGTTCCTGCTACAGAAACTGCAACTCCATTGCACATAAGAAGAGTATCTTCCTGAGGACACCCAGCTTGGAGGTGGCAAAGCCAGAAAGAATCCAGACCATCAGCTTTCAGAGAAAGTCCCCTCTAGCCCTGTGTTATCCTTATTTCTGCATGATGTTGTGTACAAAATGGGCTGCTTGACCAAAGGAGCACTGAAATAATAAAGATTACCATGAAAAATCACCAATAGACAATAAAATAGCCTTCACTTTTAGCCCTTTCCATATCAACACTTCATGGAGTAAATTGTATTCTGCGGTTTGCCTATTTTACATATCTAGAAACTAAAGGAAAAGACTGTCACTTGCCCAAGATCACAAATCCAGAAGTCATTGGAGTTTTATCAACTAATCTGACTCTAGAACCTAAGATCTATGTACTAGCATGGTTCTACTAACAGATCTGACTAACACTACAGAGGGGCAAGTGGGGGTGAGGTCAGAGAATCAAAACTCAAGGTCTGCCTGTGTTACAGGATGAATTCAAGACTATTCTAGGTAATTTTAGTGACAAACTGTCTCAACATAGTAAATTTTAAAATAGCCTGGAAATATAGCTTGATGGTAAAGTGCTTGCCTAACATTGATAGGGCCCTAAGTTCAATTCCCAGAATGTATGTACATACATGCATTATACATACATACATATAGACATACATGATGCATACACATACATGATGTGTATATATATATATATATATATATATATAGAGAGAGAGAGAGAGAGAGAGAGAGTCCAAAGTAAATATTAAAAAAATGATTAAAGAACACAGTTTTGAAATAAAGAAAGGGAGTCAATATAATTAATTCAAGAAATAAAATAGAAATATCATATGCAAGATAGTTCATTTTTAGTGAAAAATAAAATTTGTGACTTTGCTGAACCCTAAATAATTTTTGGTAAGAACAAGTCATAACGTTTGATATCTGAGGTCAATGGTAAAACCTGTCATGGTAAAACCTATTGAAATGGATTCTAGGGGTTCATGAATAGAGTCCTTGTATCCCAAACCCTTAGTTCATGTATGCTTTTAACCAAAAAATTAGATGAAATGAGACTGAAAAGGATAATTATTAAATTATTCATATTTATTTAGGAAAGTACAAAACCAAGGGAAGAAAAATGAATACACCCACATTTATAGCTAGCTCTTGATGTTGCAATGTTTTCTTGGTATAAAGAATTGTATACTACTTATATGTAGATGTTATATATTCAATTGAATGTTATTTCTTCAAAACCTCAAAATACCAACTCTGTATGATATGTGTCTGTTATAATTATAAAATTTATAAAAATCTTCCTAAGCAGGAGGCAACAGACTGTTCCTTTTCCACTGTGTTTTCTGAGTTGAACTAGACCATGCACTTCTCCAATTCTGTGCACCAGGGTACATTGGAACCAAAGGTACAGACAGCCTGCTTTTTTCTCACTACATTGTTATTCTAATTAATATAAGTCACACAGGTGCAGTGCGTGATGGGAGCCACTTATAAATTAATAAACACATTTCAAAAGGATGTGACTCATAAAAATAATGTCTCATTTACAAAAAAAATAAAAATTGAGTTTGACTCAAAAGTCTGTTTGCTGGCTTATTGATTTGTAAGCAAACAAACAGAAAAATGCCAGAAATTTCAAACAGTAACCTCTCTGGAAGAAACAATGCAGTTCAATAGAAGCAGACATACAACTATAAATAAAAGACTGAGTTCAGAGGAATTTTAAAAATCTTGACAAAATGATAATATTGCTGAATATTGTTTTGAAAGAAAAAATACAAATGTGAGGTTTAAATAATATCTTTACAAAGCTTTTTATTCATGGCTCCATCCACTCCACACAAACAAATTCATGAATTTTCCACATACTCTTTTGACTCTGGGGAAGTGCTTTGTTATTGTAGCCTGCTGTAGACAGAAGAAATGGAATCAAAACAAAGAACCTTAGCAGCAGAGCTCAGAAGAAGGCTTCGGAACCCCTCTCAAACTCAAAGCCTTGCACAACACTCCTGTCCTATTTGGATGAGGACAGACCACTAGGCTACACAGAGGAGAGAAGAGTTACCATAGGGTTCAGTAGTGGGTGTCTGCCTCCCAGGGGTGATGCAGACATTGCCTCAGAAAACTTTCCAACAGACTTAAGAAAGAGAGATGGAATGGCTTCTACCCTCATCTGATGAATGAGGTACCAATTGCTTAAGGCCACAACACAATTTAATGTCCCCCTAAACATGGAGTCACATTCCTCACCTCAGACCAAATTATACAAATCAGGGATACAAATGTATATCAAACCTTACTTTCAAGACAAGCCTAGCAGGTTAATCATATTTTAAAATTTGGAGCAATAAATATTAGTTACAAGTTATGCCTGACTACTCTGGAAGCACAAAAGATTATTTTATGTTATTAACTTATTTACTTATTTATTTATGGGAAAGAGAGACCATATGAGTACACTAGAGCTTCTTCCTACTGCAAATGAATGCCAGATGCACGTACTGCTTTGTGCAGCTTACTTTGCATGTGAGGAATTGAATCTGGGCCTCCAGTCTTTGCAAACAAGCACTGCTTACTGCTAAACCATCTCTCCAGAGCCCCCCCTCCCCCAGAGAGTTTTTAAGTCAGATAAATATGTAGTAGGGAACTAGAGATGGCTAAGCAGTTAAGGCACTTGCCTGCAAAACCTGGGTTTAATTCCTCAGTACCCAGGTAAAGCCAGATACATATTTCTGAAATTTGTTTGCAGTGGCTGGAGGCTCTGGCATGCCCGTACTCACTCTTTCTGTATCTCCTCTCTCTCATTCCTCCTTCCCTCTCTCTCTACTTGCAAATAAATGTATTTTTTTAAATGTATAATAGAATCATTATCACACTGATAGAAACCACAGGGACTAGAAAGGGGAGGCACTGTCCATTGTTCTCCATGTCCCAGCTCTGAGTTTTCAAAGTATGTTCACTTAGGTCCATCATAAAAGGGGGCAAGTGCTGGAAGGATGGCTTAGCGGTTAAGATGTTTGCCTGCAAAGCCAAAGGACCCAGGTTCAATTCCCCAGGATCCACATTATCCAGATGCACAAGGGGGCACATGCATCTGGGGTTTGTCTGGAGACTCTGGCGTGCCCGTCCTCTCATTCTCTCTCTCTTTCTCTGTTAAATAAATAAATAAATAAATAAATAAATAAATAAATAAAATATTTTTTAAAAGGTGGGAGACAAGGGGAGGCCAAAGGTGAAAATTCAAAGTTCAGGAGACAGAGGTTCACTTACTTCTCTGTGTCTTACTTGACTAAGCTTAATAACAATAACAACAACAAAAAAGCGCAAACAAAAAGCCAGAGCTAGCACTGTGCAGCTCTTTTAGAAAATGGTGGAATAGTAAACCAGGCGTTTTCTCATTCTCCTTCCTGAGGGAAGTGTGAGGCACTCAATACAAAGTCCAGGTTATGTATATTATTAATACAGAGTCCAGTTTCTATATACCATTGCATGATGGAAAACGCTTCTGTGTATTCTATTCCGGTTCTCGTTTTACCTGGAGACAGACCAGTGCAGGTAGCAAGCACCAGCCTGTCCATGAAGACATCAGCTTATCCATCAAGGCATCTGCAGGACGGGATATAATTGTAAGGCTGTGTGACTAAACACTCCATTTATACATGCGAATATAATGTTTTAGACATTTTTCAAACATGTTGTCCCACAAATTATCTCATTTTAATCTTTATAACACACCTCCAAGAACATCAGACATGTAATGCTGTGTCTGCCAATGACTAAAGAAAAGGAAGCTCAGAGAGTTCAAAGCTTTGCCTGGGCCGGAGACCCAGACTCCATGAGGCTTCCTGGCTCCCTCACGTCCAGACATTTCCTCAGACTCCTAATGAGGCTGAGAGGCTGCAAAGCTGGTGATAGATAAGATCACTGGTTTGACCAAACATAGGCAAGATCTATGAGAAAAAAAGAAAAAAGGAATGTTTTGAAAGTCTTCCGACAAGTTCTCAGTTGTGAGGAAAATGAAAGACCTGGGAAATCTTCAAAGGATGTATATGCCTCAGCTCCTTCCAAACTCCCTGTCACTGTGTTAATGGGAATAGGAAATCAGTGGTTTCTGAAAACATACTGGCCCAGAAAGCTTTGGTTCCTATGATTTGGTCCCATAGGTGTGTCCAATTAAATAGTGTACAAACCAGATTTTGTCTTTTAGACAAAATTCCATGGCACTCATTGGTGTTTGGCTGAAAATTTGATCAAGCATAGAGAAGCTGGCCAGAGGGGAGTGTGGCTGTGTCCACATTGCACCTTTATAAGCAGAAGGAAGAGTGACTAGTCATCCACAGTGTGAAAACACCTGCACTACTGAAATTCTCTCAAGAAAGCTTAATTCTAAATAAGGTAAATCCTTTCAAGCACTTCAAATTCATATTCCTCCTTGATAAGGTAAACCAGGTTTAAGCATGCACATTGAAAATGTCAGGCACTCACCACAGGTATTGAAATGACTTCCCAGTGAAAGTGGTTTTCCTCCCCAAAGTCTGCATGCTTTAGGTAGAACTGCATTATCTTGTTGTCCTTATCCTCAGCTGCTGGTACCCAGCTCATCTTCATCAGCCATCATTGCATTGGCCTTCACTGCTCAGTCATCACTACATTAGCTTCTCTTAGGTGCAGCATTAGTTACTTTCCTAACTGTTGTGATAAAATACCCAACACAAACAATGGAGGTAGGAAGGGTTTATTTTGTCTCACAGTTTGAGGTCATACTCCATCATGGTGTAGTTAACTGCTGGTTCCTCATGTCTATGCAGTCAGAAAGCAAAGAGAGGAGTGCTGGTGCTCAGCTTGCCATCTCTTCTTTGTTCAGTCCCAAACCCAGCCCGTGGGATGGTGCTGCCCACATTCAGTGTGGGTCTTCCATCCCCTTCATAGGCACACCCAGAGGTATGTTTCCATGGTAGTTCTAATCCCATTGTGTTGACAATGAAGTTTAACCATAATAGGTGCCGTTTGAAAACACCTTCCAAATGATCCTTGCTACCTCTCCAGGAAACTTGTGAGATAAGCATTCCTCTAAAGTGGCCTCAGGGGTTTCACTTTAGGTCATTTTTTTTTTAACCTATCACTCTATCTGCACAGAAAATTTGGTCATGTTCAGCTCTGTAACTCTGGTGCCTGAAACCATGTGACACAGAGTTCTGTGAAGGCAATCAGAGGAAGAAATGAAGAAAGAAAAGAAAGGGAAATAGATGGGTTATCTCTGATTTACAATCACTGGAGACTTAACTGACCTGATCTTGGTAGCCACATAGCTGGAAAGCAGCAGGTCCATGTCTGGTTGAATGCTCTTAGTCCACAGTCTGTGAGAGTTACAACAAGGTTAGCTACTAACAAACCTGAAGTGATAGCAGCCTTAGTGACTTCCAGAAGAAGGAGTAATTTTTCTGTAATTTCCCTTGCCAAAGGAGTGGGCCTTCCCACTTATGACACACACCTCTTCTCAGGTGGATCAGTTTTTGTGTATGTGTGTCACTCAGAGATCTTGACACCTTGATGTTAGGACCTGGAGATTCACTGGCTCTCAATAAATGGATGACTAAGGAGGAAGAGAGCAGAGGTGAAAAAGAGCATACTTTTTAGTTCATATATCAAGTAAGCAAAGGGAGGACAGCATTCAAGCCACTCTCGTATGAAATAACATCTCCAAGAAGCTTGGGGAAATCCCACGAGATGTTTTTAGAGTGAGCAGATATCTAAGCTAATGCTGCATGCCATTTCAGAACAATGTATTTCCAGAAGATAACAAAAGCAGAGATATGAAGGCAAACCATCAAAAAGAACAGAAGCCAGGGTTAGAAATCAGGATTTCTTTTCTGCCAAAGAAACAGGATGACATGGCTGAGGCATCAGAACCCACGCTCCTCCCATGAACATGCAATCCAGCCCTACCCACCAGTATTATAGCAGAATGGCAGCATTTTTCTAAAAGTTTCCTGAGACGAGATGAGATGAGTCTGGGTAATCATGAACATATGTGCTTTGTGGTACACAGGAGTTCGGATTTCAGGACCCAGGAAACTACAGTGAATGGGGGAAGTGGGGTGGAGGTGAACTTCTGATAAAAGGTTACAAATAGTTTGCTTCTCTAAAAAAATTTATTTGTATTTGTATCAATGTAATAAATATTTTAATGCAAAAAGTTAGAAAAGACTTCATTTCAATAAAAAACAATGACTTTTAAGTTATATACCTTTGTAAAAAAATATCACATTCCTGACCTCATTTTCCTATTTCCCTGCATACTTAAAAAATTAATGGGGGTGAAAAGGCCAAAGTGAGGTCAAGGGAAGAGATTGAGTAAAGGAAAGGTGGAGGGAGGGCTAATCAAAATCTAAGAAGTTATAAATAAGTCATATGGAAACCTACTTTTTGGACAATGGAGCACTCAAAAGCCATAAATTGTTACTAGGAAATTTTCGGTGCCAGGGATGGGATACCTTCTAGTGAGTTGTTGTCCAGAGAGATCCCTGATGCCCCTGAAAATTACAGGCCATTGCCAAAGCCCTTGGTTTACCACCAGTAATAGTTGGCAAGACCCGATTGCTGAAGACTCCACATACTTGGGCTGCAAGGTCACTGAGAAATCTTGCTGGAGTTGAGCTAGAAACCTCCTCCATGTTGACCAGCTCACAGAAAGCTGGCAAAAGCTATGCTGCATGCAGTTCAATGGGAGAGAGAGAAATCACCAGTGAAGATACTCAACAGTGGACATTGCAAGCCTTAAATTTGGCCAGCCAGTCCAAATGAGCCAATGGATGCAATAGTGGCATGTCTGTTATGGCCAAACCCAAAAACCTTCTAATTTGACTGGAGGCCTGCTCCATGGGAGGGAATACATGCCTGATGATGAAAACCTACAACAGGGGCAGTCATGAGCTCTAGGGGTGAAATCTGCTGTTATCTGGCTAAATGTATACACTATGCTCACCAAACTGCCCAGTAAGCACTTCTCCTAATGTTCTTACCCATATATTAATGCTACTCTCACTTTTGGTTAGAGAAGCTTCTCTTTTCAGATGGCAGTGACCTTGGAATGACTCAGAAGGCACAATGGTGCCGAGAAGAACTGACAGAGGAGTGCTCAGCATTGAAATATCTCCATCACACCTTCCAAGGCTCAGGGTCTATTGCAGAAGAGGTGGCAGAAAGAATATAAGAGCCAAAGGAAGGGTAGGACTCCTTACAACGTGCCCCTCAAGACATAAAATGGCCTAGAAACCCATGACCTCATAGTGCCTGACACTATCTACACAAGACCATCATTATAGGAAGAAAAGATTATGACATCAAAATAAAAGAGAGACTGATTGAGAGGTGGAGGGGATATGATGAAGAGTGGAGTTTCAAAGCAGAAAGTGCGGGGGGGAAGGAATTACCATAGGATGTTGTTTACAATTATGGAAGTTGTCAATAAAATTAATTAGAACTTGACTAGGGTACTACAAAGTCATTCACAGGTGCTCAGTTTTTGAATCATATCAGAGAACATTGCCTTCCATCATTAATCTGGGGTGGTAAAAGGAGAATTGAACATAGGACAAATAGAACCATTCAGTAGCTAGCATGGTGATGATAGAACAGTGACAGATGGGATAGCAGGCATGGGATACCTGTATAGCACCGTCAGAGACTCGGTAACCATCTCCAGGGTTCAACCAGGACTATATCCTCACACTTCATTCTTATGTCACATTCCAAAGCATTCAGTGTGTGACCGAGAAGAGATCTTCAATGACCGAAGGATGGTAGGTTACTAATGTTTTGATTGGCATGTAGCACATACTGCAATGGGACTTGCATGCATTTCCTAAAGATGAGAATTATGAAAAACATAATGATGGCTGGATTCAGCATCTCTCCTACTTTCTTCCTCTTGCTTAAGTAAACCTGGTTGTCCTTAGGGACTTTTCATGGTGCCCTCTTGACTGTTAGATCTCAGCCTAAATACACCTTTCCAGAGAATACTTCTAGAACCACACTGTCTGAAATGGGCATATAGGCATTTCCCTCTCACCTCTGCATGGCATTAATCACTACTTCAGTTTTTTTGTTTGTTTATTTTTGGTTTTTCAAGGTAGGGTCTTGCTCTAGTACAGGCTGACCTGGAATTCACTATGTAGTCTCAGGGTGGCCTCAAACTCATGGCAATCCTCTTACCTCTGCCTCCCAAGTGCTGGGATTAAAGGCGTGTGCACCACACTCAGCTACTACTTAAGATTTTTTTTTTAAATATTTTTTTAAATTTTATTTATTTATTTATTTATTTGAGAATGACAGACACAGAGAGAAAGACAGATAGAGGGAGAGAGAGAGAATGGGCGCGCCAGGGCTTCCAGCCTCTGCAAACGAACTCCAGACGCGTGCACCCCCTTGTGCATCTGGCTAATGTGGGACCTGGGGAACTGAGCCTCGAACCGGGGTCCTTAGGCTTCACAGGCAAGCGCTTAACCGCTAAGCCATCTCTCCAGCCCCTACTTAAGATTTTTAATGCCTACTTTCTTAGTGTTGGCCCCACACCAGGAGGACATAAACTCTATGAGGGTAAGGGTTTTGTTCTTATTATCACCATCCTATCATTCCCTGGTGCCAGAGATAATGTATGTTTCCTGCTACATGGTCAGCAAATATTTGTTGTTCAAATTGATCACCTGGCCTAGCATAGCATTTCTTCAATAGAAAAGGAAAATTATCTCAATATACATTTACTTTGTAGCAATGGAGGTATGTATTAGACCCACATTCTGCCCCATTGTTTTATGCTAATTTTATTCCAATTTTACCTATATGTTCAGGTCAACATAGAAAATACTAGAAATCTAAAAGGGGTATGAACATATTTTCAGTATAATTTGAAGAAGGAACTTGGTCCACTGAGATCATGCTGTCTTTAATTCTGACCATGGTTAAACAATAGACATAGTCATTGGCATATTATGAACTAATGAACCACAATGAAACCATCCTCCCCTCATATACTTCCTCACAAATTAATTTGGGTGAAATTTATACCAATAGAAGGCTTTTCTTTAGAGTAAGGCATTGACTTTTTGGGTGTTCCTTGTCAAAGTAAATCTTCATTGGAAACTGATAATTGATCAAAATAACACCGTTTCCAACTCCCTTCTCTCTCGCACTCTTTAGAGACTGGAAGAAATAAATCATATGCTCCTGGAATCTTACATATCAGAGGGACCTTATAACAAAGTCCTAGCCAATGATATGTAAGTGAAGCCTACAGAAAGATTGAGAGAGCATTTTCCTTTCCCCATCAGGAGCCAGACACTGAAAGCCTTCTTCCTTCCTTGAATATGTACTTAGTGTATGGAACTTTGGCAGCTATCTTGTAACTTATGAGGATGTCAAAGAGACCTCAGGGGAGCTACCCGGACATTGAACCACTAAGTATTGTAAGGAGCTTCTCCTCTCTAAAATTTTAGTTTGTGAGAAGAAAAAAAATGTTTTATTTGTAGTAAGCCATGGTGAGCTGGATCCTTCTTTACATGCAGCTAAGAGATTTTCTTTTTAATATCAAAAAATTAAATACCTAAATTTTCCACTGGAAACAGCCAGAAGAATAAGTATGCTGGCCTCACTTTTCTCTTTAACTACTTTCAAACTTCTCCCCATACCCCAGTCCTCCATCAGGCCGAAGGTAAGTGTTCACAAGTGATCAAATCACAAGGGGCCCAGACCAAGTGAAGAAAGGGGGAAGTAGATGTTGGGTGGCACACAGAGGCCAGGCTAGACAACCCACAGCCCTCAGATGTCTCAACAACAAGGCTTTTGTGTCAAAGTAAAACACCTAGCACAAATGCTCACAGCAGAGCCCCTCCACTGGAACCCTGGAGAGAGAAGCATCCGAAGCCATTCATACCATCTCCCTCCCCCTCGTTTAGCAGCCACTTCCCTTGTGACCATTTCTATCCCCAGCATTCTTCCCTCAAAGGCCACCTTTGCTGAACTGTAAGGATGCTGGAAAAATAAATTTAGAAGCTACTCGTTTATAGAATTGTCAAATAAAACTCAAGGCAGCCAGGTATGGTGGTGCACGCCTTTAATCCCAGCACTCAGGAGGCAAAGGTAGGAGGTTTTCCATGAGTTCAAGGCCACCCTGAGACTACATAGTGCATTCCAGGTCAGCTTGGGCTAGAGTGAGACCCTACCTCAAACAACAACAACACCAAAAACCAACCACAAGGTAGCTTCCAGTTATATTTGAATCACAGATACTCTGTGAATAATATCGCATTGAACACCCTTACACCACAGTTTCATTGTTATGTATCTGATATTCAAATATACCTGCTAATTTGTAAGACTACATAACACATATCCAAATCAATGGGACATAAGAGAGTTAAATTTCTATGAAAAGGAGACACATAAACATGAAACATACAGGTACTGGAAGTGCAGAGAGAGAAATACAGAATGGTAACTTTAAAATGGCCTTGGCATCCTCCTGTTGACTAATACAAGTAAAAAAAAAATAACCCTCATAATAAAAAATAAAATAATTCAAAAAACTAAATAATAAGAAATCAAACAACGCAATCAAAATGGGCTGTAACTGAATAGACAGTTTTCAAAAAGAGAAATACAAATAGCCAATAAATTTTTTTTTTAAATATTCAACCCCATTAGCTATCAGGACAATGCAAATTAAAACAACTTTGAGATTATATGTCACTCTAGTCAGAATGGCTATCATCAAGAACTAAACTGACAATAAATGCTGGCTAGGATGTGAGAGAAAATGTGCCTGTACCCACTGTTGGTGAGAATGTAAGCTGAGAAATCAAGCTACAAATGAGCTGGAAACCCTCATCCTGTAGACAAGCTATCACAGTGCTGGAAGTTAACGGTCATCAGTAGTCTTAACTAGCAGTGGGACCTGCAAGCTGTACAACTGACCAGCCAGGCAAGCTGTGCCTACTAGCTCATAGTTGCATGTCTGCTATTAGGGTGACCAACTGTCCACTGAATGAATTTGAGGCCCACTCATCCTCTATGGAAAGAAATTCATGCCTGGTACAGAAAACCGAGTCAAAAGCCTATGGTGGCAGAGGAAGCCATAAGCCCTAGGGAAAAACTACTCTTGTTTGGCTAAATGGATATATTATGACACTAAACTGCCTTTTAAATGCATATGTTTATGTCCATATACTAATGCTATTCTTACTTTTGATTAGAAAAGCTTCTGTTTTCAGACTGTGGTGACTACTGGAGAGACTAAAAACTCATCGAAGTGCTGAGAAAAAGAGAGTGTGGATGGACTGTTCAGCACTGAGAAGCATTATCTATCACACCCTCCAAGGCTCAAGGACCATTGAGGAAGAAATAGTGGAAATAATGTAAGAGCCAAAGGATGAGAAGGTCTGCTTTGGACCACTGTCTTCCACACAAAGTAACTATTGCATCCTTGACCTGGCAGTGGTTGACACTACCTACGCAAGACTCACTTAATATGAAGGCAAAAAAACAAAACAAAACCCCAAAACATTAAACTAGAAGAAGGAGTAGATGGAAAGAAAGGGTTCAGGGCAGGAGGGTTATAGGAGAAGAAATAAAGGAAGGCAATGGGAAGAGGTTCTGATCAAGGTACATTGTGAATATATATATATAGAGAGAGACTGTCAAAAAGAAGGTTTACAAAAAGTGACGTATCGATCAAACAAATGTGGGGCTTGAACATATTACTCAATTTGAAGTCAGAAAACACCAGAGCACCCTTTGGGGTCTAAGCTCATTTCCCAGCCTTGCTGAGTGTCCGGTGCACGGTCCCTGCTCTTGAGAGTTGAGCGTGCTCCTCCGCCCATCGCAAGGAGGAAGAGCGCAGAAGTATCCCTATCCACGTTGTCTCAAATGCTGGCTTCTCGACTCCCAATCTGGGACATTTGGCTGTTTTCACAGGCAGAAAATGTTCCTCATCCAATTAAATAAAATGAAGCAGAAGCCAGGTGGAAGGCTTCCAGTTAAATACTTGCTCCTCTTATCTTCTCGTTCACACCCTTTCCCTCATTATCACAGCGGAGCACATCAAGCGCTCCCCGTTTCTAATAAAGATGTTCCCGCTGTATCCCTAATGAAAACAGCGCAGATAGCAGCCCCTCCTTCCTGAGTGACACAGGAGCCCCAGCGTTGCCTGGAAAAGCTGGATGCTGGCCTGTTCCCCTTACAAATTCTTGGTCACAGGAGGACAGAGGAGCACCAAAAGGTGGCAGATGCCTTTATGAGGAACTCGCTTCAGCAGACATCCTTAGATACTGATTCACAGTGTCTTAAAAGAGTCATAGAGAAATTATGTTCAAAATCTCATTAGCAGCCCAGTCCTCACACGCACACAGTCTCTAACCCTGTGCTTGCAGGCATGCCCAGCTCAGTACACACACACACACACACACACACACACCACCTTTCCTACCCTTTATCTGCAGGAATGCTCAGCTTATCACGTGGACAACTGAAACAGAGACTGAAGTAGCTAATTCAAGAAAGAAAACAAATTGGGACAAAAAGTGTTGCTTAAATTTACGAGCAATGAGTTTTGTTATTACAAAAGCCAAGCCTAAAATACTGACTCTATTACTTGCAAAACAAAATGTTACCTGGGAGTGGAGGAAAGCACAGACTCCTTACAGAACTAATGATTCATTGGCAAGTAGCTTTTTTTTTTAATCCAATGGTGGAGATGATGGGGACATATGTGGGTGGTGGAAGCACGTGACAACATCGCATTTTTAGCTTATTTTTAGAACAGGAGATGAAATCACTCAGGAAAGTGGGGGGAAGGCAGAGTGCTTCACTCCTTACAGTTTTGTTTTGATGAGTTCAATGACATTCTGACAACACTCTAATTTAGAGACAATGGTCTTCCATGTAAAGTGAAATATTTATCTGATACAACAATACAGAAAATATTAAAAAGATGATAGTTCACTTTAGGTTCTATATAATATATGCTATCACAAATAATGACTCTCATTAGTTCTAAGAAGTAATAAAACATTCATGGCGATGTTCAGTTTGTATTAACTGTGCCACCACCAGCCAAGTCAAGGTGGCTTTTCAGTATGAAAAAGATTTTTCCTCTCTTTGATTTTAGCAAGTGTATTTACTTACAAAATGGATACAGTTTAGTTAAACTAACTTCCTGTGCCCTTCTGGGGGTCTCTGTGATGAGACCTATTTTACCCAAACTTAACATAATTCCCCTGCTGCTGGTCATGCTAGGGTGGAGTAAACAAAAACATTAAGGGGAGTTAGGGTGTTATTAACCAAGTGTTTTCCTCCATTTATGGGTGTGTGTTGAGGCAGCCACCCAACCTGAAAAAGATCAAATGTGTTTAAGCACTTGTCTTGAATTGGAAGGCATGCACATTCAATGACATAAAAGTCTGTCCTTGACATCAGTTTGGGATTTAAAAAACAAGGACGTCCTATCTCATGTGCAGTGGGATGATATAAACAATGTCAACAATATGCTGTGAATGTTTGGCAGGGTTGAAATCTTATATTTCCTTTCAAAGATTAACAAAAATTAGGTTTTTATTTAAAATGACCATATGCCAGGCATGGTGATGCACATCTTTAATCCTAGCACTCGAGAGGCTGAGGTAAAAGGATTGCTGTGAGTTCAATGCCAGCCTGAGACTACATAGTGAATTCCAGGTCAGACCGGGCTAGCATGAGACCCCACCTCAAAAAAAAAAAAAAAAGAGGTGACCATAATAATATCAGAAATTTTGAAAATCATTCAACAGATGAACTGCCTACTTTTCGTAAAATTTCTTCAAGGCTCTTGGGAGTCAAGGAGATTTCTTTCTTTTCTTTTTCTTTTTCATTTATTTCTACTTATTTATTTGAGAGCAAGAAAGAGAGAGAGAGAGAGAAAGATGCAGATAGATAGAGAGAGGGAGATTGGGTGTGCCAAGACCTCCAACCACTGCAAACGAACTCTAGATGCATGAGCCCCCTTGTGAATCTGGCTAACATGGGTCCTGGGGAATCGAGCCTCAAACCAGGGTCCTTAGGCTACACAGGCAAACGCGTCACTGCTAAGCCTTTACTCCAGCCCTAAGATTTCTAATAATGCATACTTCTGTTATTTTATGAAATATTGGCTTTCACACACACTCATACATTGCTATGTGTTAATCCCAAGCAAACTGGGGCATCATAGAACAGATTCCCTGAAGTTGTGGGACCTTTGTCTTTCAACTTTGAGTGCCCTTCTCCAGCCTCACCAAGTATTGAAAGCACCTAATTTTCATTTTGCCTTAAATATCTAGAACATTTTTAATTTTTCCTCAGAATGACAACTGCAATAAGTGTATCTTTTTATTTCCTAATTTGGTATTGAGGAATGAAATACACACAACCCCTCTGTTATTAGGCAGAGTGCTGCATAACTGTGGAGGCGAGCAGAAGTGTTTCATGTCACTTCACACAGACATTCCTCTTACTCCAACAAGCCCCTTTTCTTCATTCTTATTTCTCTTTGAACATACCAGTCTTCCACCAGGTAAAATGCCCTAATGCTATCTTGTCATGTTGATATTTAGTTTTCCACAGTACAACTTCCTGAAGCCATCTCTGATCCTGGCCATCCAAGGGTCTGTGCCATCAGTCCATGTGCTTACACAACATACATTTAGAGTCCCTCAATATTGTGATTCACCTGACATTGTACCAAGACAAGCATGCAAACTCACAGTTATGTTTTCTTAAAACTTGAAAGAACCAGGGACGCTAGGGAGACCACATAGTAGGTAAAGTGCTGGCAGCACAAGCATGAAGATCTAAATTCAGGTGGTCAGTAGCCATGTATAAGCCAGGACTGGCAGCATGTACCTGCAATCCCAGCACTGGGGAAGTGGGGACATGGGCACTCCTAGGACTCACTGACCAGCTACTTTAGCTGAATCAGTGAGCTCTAGGTTCAGTGACAGACCCTTTTTCTAAAACTAAGATGAAGAAGAACTAAGGAAGATTCAATATTGACCTCTGGCCTCTATCCTCTACCTCCCAGTGTTGGGATTACAGGTGGACAACCCAACCTTTCCCAGTATTTACTTGAGTGTTGGGGGGATCCAAACTCAGGATGTCATACTTTACGTTTCAAGGACTTCAGGGCTAAGCCATCTACCCAGCCCTAGTATGAGGTTCTTGTAGTTTCTGTCCATGGTCACTCTCTGGAACTCTACAAATAGTTCCTAGAATTATAGCTTTAACTTTGGTTTCATGGCCCTTAGCTCTCTGCATATCTTCAGCTGTTTCCTTGTTAGTGTTGCAGCTGGAGCAGAAGCCCTGAGTTGTCTGCTCTTCACACAACCAGTTTAGTGCGTTTCAGTGACACCACAAGCAAGAAAAGCCCATTTGTGAGAAATCTTTACTTGGCCTGATGTAATAACTAATCTGAAAATATAGAAAAGCAGCCAGCTTAGACGGCCCATTGAGGCAAGTGGCACACTTGTGCATGGATTAGGATCTCACCAATCACAATTCTGCATGTGATGGCTTTGAATTCCACCTATCACAAGCCATGCTTACCAGCCAATCACAAATCTCACTTTACACCAATCACAAGAGTTTTGCTGAGTCAGTGGAGAGCCACTTCTTAAGTAGGAATAGCTCCAGAGAGTAAAGGCCATCTAAACTCAAGGTTTAGATGTCCAGAGGGAGATGTTCCAAATTGCCTATCGTGTTTGGAGAAAGTTCTTCAGAAGCAGGAGTGTGGAGAGGAGTTTCCTTAGAGGTCACTGTAGAGTGTTCAAAGGAGCCAGGCTGTTCCAATGGCAGCCTGGTGATTGCCAAAGAAGGGACTTCTGGGCTAACAGCTCTATGCTTAAAGGCAGTCAGGCATGAGAAAGTCTGTCAGCTGCCCTTCAAGAAAGCTAATGGCCTCTCTAACAATATTTTGAAAATTCATCCTCACCTTCCCTCCCACCAAAAAAGTTGGAAAATTACTCAGTGGGTAAAGCCCTTGCACAAGCATGAGTACCTGAGTTCAAATTCCTAGAACCCACCTGGTAAAGGCCTGAACCAACAGCAACTATCTGGAATGCCAGCACTTCTCCATGGAGATGGAGGCAAAGATGGGAGGGTCTTGGAAGCCTGGGCACAGCAGTGAACATGAAACTGTCTCCAGCCAGGTGTAAAGCAATTACTTGGAGATGTCTTCTCACCTCCACATATACACATCTGTCTCACATACATGAACACAAAGGCAATTTTTAAAAGTTTAGTGAAAGATCACTTAAACCAAAGCCAGTTTCAAGGAGTTTTCTTTCCTGTGATTTACCTTCACCTCAGAACTACAAGATTAACAGTACACAGTCAGTAGTTGTCTGCAACATTTCTACCAGTTATGTCAATAGTCTCTGGGTCTTGTCATTTCTTGGCACTTATGATTTTGTTGTTGTTTGTGTGTGTATGTTTGTGTGTGTGTGTGTGTGATGCCTTGTAAGGTTTTGTTTATTTTTAAAAAAATAACTAAGTGGGACTATAAATGTAGATAGATGTGTATAAGTACCAATAGGTTCTTTTCTCAAATCCCTGAATTTCTGATTTTCATTTAAATCTTTCAAGCTTGCATTTTCTTGCTGAGTAGCAAAGGACTTTTACTTTACACTTTCCTATCTACCTGAAATGTATGAACACTGTGTTTCAATGGCCTGTACTGCATACTTTTTGCTGAAAGCTTTTTCTGTAAACACAATTGCCTTGATCTGTTTTGTTGTAAACTGACTTCCTTAAGATGCACTGTTGATATGCTTTCTGATGTGTGTTGGTTAAGAGTAATAAGCTAAAGCTTAAAAATAAAAGAAAAAATTTTTGTGGTTACTTCCACAAAGACCTATGAAAGTATCATCAGCTTACCAGTACTTGGAAGTGCGTAGGGAGACTTGGGTTCTTCTGATTTGTCATAGCAACATTGTGCAAGTTTCCTTTGCTCCACAATGTCATCAGTGTTTTATTTGACCAGACTATTCAATTTTAGTCATTCCGGCTATGTAGTGGTATCTAGTTGATATTTTCATTTGTGTAATCCTTGACAACCATTGAAGCTGAGCATCTTCTCTAGTGCATAACTTGTCATAGATGATATATATTGATACGTATATATTACCTTTGAAAAATGTCTGTTCAAATTCTTTGCCAATTTGGGTTAAAAATTAATTACCAATAAAACTGGAGACTTTATTATATTCCAGATGCAAGACCTTTGTTGGACATGAAATCTATTTATAGAGATTTTAAAAAATCTATCTTGTCATTCTCTGTATTTATAAAATTCTTATCTTTAATAAAGCCTAATATATTATTCTTGTGTTTTTCCTAATCTAAGATCAAAAATATTTTAGCAAAAATCAAACGAAAATAAAGGCTGGCGAGGATGTAGAGAATTAGGAACACTCATCTACTGTTGGTGGGAATGTAGGATGGTACAAACACTTTGAAAAGCAATATGGAGACTCCTGAAAAAGCTGACTATAGAGATACCAACAGATCCAGTTGTTCCCTTACTGGGCATCTACCATAAAACCTTCAAACCACAGGCCAGAGAGATTTGCTCAATCATGTTTGTAGCAGCTCAATTCGTAATAGCTAAGAGCTAGAATCAATCCAGATGTCCATCACTAGAAGAATGGATAACTAAGATGTGGTATATCTGCACAATGAAATTCTACACAGCAGTAAGAAAAAATGACACAAAGAAATTTGAGGAAAAATGGGTGAACCTGGAACAGATCATTCTCAGTGAACTTACCGAATCACAGAAAAAAAAATCAACACATAGTCTCACTCATCTACAGCACCTAACCTGAATCTACCCAAGATACCTTACATACCCATCAAGCATCTCATGAACTAGACACTAGGATGGACAGGGAGGGAGGGGAGAGCACCGAAGGGGTGGGAAACACTAATCTAGACCCAAACAGCAACGGCACCATAAAAATTTACTTCCTAAAAGGCAGACCAAATGGTTGAACCTCCACCAGTCACTTACAGGAAACACCTGAACCACAAGACACTGGAGAGGGTAGGATCAAGTCTAACCTAAACCGTCTACATCTTCCCTCCCTCCCTCTCCCTCTACCCCCATCTCCTCTCTAACTTTTTGTATATTAGTTATATATTTCCTCATTTTCTTAGTGGGCACTGACCTGTAACTCCCAGTGCCAGCATGGGGCTATAATCCACAATGAGCTTTTGATCAGAGAAAGCTACAAGGTTTCCTAAAAGAATGTCATATTTCTGTCAAAGTACTTGATGACCCACCAAAGGTTAGTGGTAAGACCCTATTGCTGAAGACACCATATGCAGCTGACACGTAAAATGGAATGGCATGGCTGGAAGCCAGGAGAGAGTCAATCACCAGACAGTCAGCATGTGTAGTGCCAGAAGGTGCTATATGGGAGACTGGGGGAAATGACCAATATCTGTCCAAGCAACTCATGGTCTAACCTACTTAGCAACAAATAAGTGGTTGTGATGCCCACACAAGTGCAATAGTGGCACACAGCCATGGTAGGGAACCAGTTGATCTTGATTCTGCTAACTGATCCCTTCAGTGGCACGGGACACATAGCTGGAGCTGGGAAACAAGTCAGAATCATATCCAAACATAAGCCTTCTCTCCAATATCAAGCTACCATCCATCATGGGCTACAAGAGGGCCTATACCTATTAAACTCTCTATAAAAAAAAATAGTAAGGGTTATTTCATTTGTCCTGGAGCTAACTTACTCTCCATTGGAGAATATGCTTCTCTTTTTCAGATAGATGCAGATCCTAATGAGAGAGCCACCCCATCATACTTCAAAAGGGCCCTGGCTGAATCTAAGGAAAATTGGCGAAACATGCAAGGGTGCTGTTTTCCTGATGAACCAGATACCAGCACAAGGGGGAAGGAGACCAACACAGAGAAAAATCAACTCCTACCAAATCAGAGAGCCAGAGCTTCAGAGGCCCCCAACACCTCATCACTGAAGCAGACCAAAAATGAACCCAACATGGCTCAGGGAAATTTTGCGGAAGAGGGGGCAGAAAGAATGTCAGAGCCACATGTTGGGTCCTGATATGCAGAGACATTTATCGTACAAATAACTGTGGCCTAACTCCACAATGCATGACGCATATACCTCAACAAGGAGGGGCCAATGGGGAGAGGGTAGGTCACGGATGAGCCTAATGATGGTACCAATCTGCCTGTATTTGCTGAATAGAAAATTAATTAAAAAATGAAAAAAGAAAAGCTAAATAATAATAATAATAATACCAAACAATAAAAAATTAAGACACAAGCATTAATAATTTAGCAAAAAAATCACTCAGGTTTATAAATGCTTGCTATTTTAAATTAGGTATTTTCCCATACAGAAATAAATTTTTCATGCTTAAACAAATATTTTAGCCCATCTTTTCTTCTCTAAGTTTTATACATGTGGGGTTGATCTTACATTTGAGTTTAATTCTATGATCCATTTTAAGTTAATTTGTGTTTATCCAGTTTGATTTTTGCATATGGATTGGTCCAGCACTACCTGGAGAAAACATGATCCTTTTCTCACAGGATTGCCTTTGAATTACGAATAAAATCAACTGACCAAACTGTGTGGAAACAGGAGCAGGTAGTAGCTGGTCCCTTGCATGTGCAGTGACAGATGGTACAGGGATTTCTTCTGTAACTCTTTCATCATACTCACCATTGAATCTACCTGGACTTAAATTAGAACCATTTCCACACATAAAGAGTTATAAAAATAAAAAAGGATATCTTGATTGAGATGGGGAGGTAATATGATGAAGAATGGAATTTCAAAGGGGTAAGTGGGGGGGGGAGGTATTACCATGGGATATTTTTTATAATTATGGAAAATGTTAATAAAAATTGTGAAAATAAAAACTAAAGTAAAATACAAAATAAAAAAATAAAGGATATCTTTTTGAAATTAGATCTTGTGGTTTGAAATTTTTAAGAAATTTTTTGTCAAATTTATCAAAGTTGTCAAATCCATGGGAATTGTTCTTTGGGAATAGGTGTTTAATATTTTTTTTTTTTGAGACAAAGAGAAAGAGACAAAGAGAGAGAATGGACACAACAGGGCCTTCATCCATTGCAAATGAATTCCAGACACATGTACCATGTTGTGCATCTGGCTTACATAGGTTTGGAGAATCGAACCTGGGTCCTTTGACTATGTAGGCAAGCACCTTAACTTACTAAGTCATCCTTCCATCCCCAGAAATTGCTCTTTAAATACTGAGTCTCTGATTCCTAGTATCAGTAATACCTGCCATTTTTTTCTTTTTTTGCACAGTCAGTATGGCCATAATCAGTAAGAGAAGTTTATCCATTTTATGAGCCTTCTCATCCAACCCATGTCTGTTTGCACTGATCTCCATGACTTCTCTGCTATTACATCACTTTACACTGACTGTTGCAGTCAGGTTCTCATTGCTGGTAGAAATCACCCAACCAAGAGCAACTTGTGGGAAAAAGAGGATTCTTTTGGCTTACAGGCTTGAGTAGGAAGGTCTATGACAGCAGGGAAAACAATGGCATGAACAGAAGGTGAACATCACCCCCTGGCAAACATAAGGTGAGCAACAGCACTGGCAAGTGGACACTGGCTATAATACCCATGAGCCCTCCTCCAACAATATACTGCTTCCAGGAGGCTTTAATTTCCAGTTGCCATCAGTTGGGGAACCTAGCATCTAGAACACCTAAGGTCATGGAGGATACCTGAATCAAACCACCACATTCTGTCCCTGGCCCCCATAAACTGATAACTATACATGATGTAAAATGCAATGCATTCATCCAATTTTAAAAGTCCCCATAGTTTTTTAATCAATCCCAATGATGTTCAAACATCCCCATAATCCAAGATCTTTTTTTTTTTGTTTTGTTTTTTCGAGGTAGGGTCTCACTCTGGCTCAGGCTGACCTGGAATTCACTATGTAGTCTCAGGGTGGCCTCAAACTCTCGGAGATCCTCCTACCTCTGCCTCCCGAGTGCTGGGATTAAAGGCGTGCGCCACCATGCCCAGCTTCCAAGATCTTTTAAGTGAGCCATAATACAAAAAAATGCCCCCAAAACCCATAATGGCACAGAATAAACGTTCACACTGGAAAAGATGGCATTGGGTATGGCAAATCAATATTTAGCCAATACAAGATTTAAAACAACCAGTGTAAACATCAAACTCTTTAACTCAAAGTCCAACTACTCTAGTCAGTAACAAATCTCCAAGTCTGATAATTCTAACCAGCAACAAGTCTCTGGTATTTCAATTCCACCCCTCCAGCTAGGCTACTCACAGTCCAGGAAAACTTCATCCAGGCAGGCAGCTTTCTTTTGCAGCCATCTTGTGGTCTTCACTGGCTCTCCACTGCAAGCCACAGTTCATCCTCATGGCTCCATCTGGTCTCTATGCAGGCATACAGCAAACCTGGTTCACACTGCCTATAGCCATTTCCAAAACACAAAACCGCATTGCAAACTCAATGACCCTCTCTTTCTTGCATTTCTTATACTCCACAATACCATGTAGGGTATCAATTTGTTAATCCAGTGGGGGAATAAAGCAGACTTTGAAGAACAGGACACTCCTTGAGCACTCAGGCCCCTTCAAAAGAGTCTATATTCTTCCTGTTGCCCCAGTGAAGGTCAGCTGGCCCAATCTCAAAGGTTGTAATCTTTCAAACCATTTGCAGTGAACAGGCAGCAGTTTAGACCCAAAGATTTCATTGTTTCTGTTCCATATCGCATACCAATTTATTTCTACTCAAAGCAACTCTGCACAACTTCTCAGAACATGGGCAGAACAGCAAGCTTTTCACACAAACTGCCACTAGCCCAGTCCAAGCAAAGCTCTTTCTCACCCTCACAAGCCAAAGCACATATTCTGTAGTTATTACTGTATTCAGGTCTTTCAACTCTGACCAGAATAGTTCATCAAACTGTACTTATAGTACTGCAAGGTGTCTCTTAGTCCAAGGTTTCAAAACCTTCCTTGAAAATCAGCTCCAAAAAGCCAAATCCACACAGTCATGTGTCTAGCAGCAACCCCACTCTTGGTACCACTTTACTGTTGCAGTCAGGTTCACATTCCTGGTAAAAATCACCCAATCAAGAGCAGCTGTGGGAACAAAAAAAAAAAAAAAAAAAAAAAAACAGGTTTATTTTGGCTTACTGGCTCGAGTAGGAAGCACCATGATGGCAGGGAAAATGATGGCATGAATAGAGGACATCAACCCCTGGCCAACATAAGGTGGACAATAACAACAGGAGAGAGTGTGAAGCACTGGCAAGGAGACACTGGCTATAATACCAATAAATCTGTCCCCAATAATACACTGTTTGCAGGAGGTTTTAATTTCCAATTGCCATCAGCTGGGGTACCTAGCATCCAGAACATCTATTTATGGAAGACACCTGAATCAAACCACCACACTGACTTTTAGGAGTGTCTGGTTTTTATTCACTTTGTGTTTAAAGTGTTCTCCTACTTCTAATTTGTAACTTTCTTCTTTGCTAATCTCTAAATACTGCTTTAGTTGCATTGGTCATATTTTTCTATGAAAAGTTTTAAGTTGATTTTTTCTCTAAATACTTCCCATTTTCCTTCCTTAATCCCTTGGTTATTTAAAACATGTGATTGAGTTTTAAACTATTTGGAAATTTTGTGGCTATCTTTCTGTTTTGTGGCTTTCCAATTTAATGTTATTGTCCTCAAAAAATATCCTTTGTAGAATTTCAATTCTTTATATGAAGATTTTTTGTTAAACTAGCCCTGAATATGATCTATCTTGGTAACTGAGTATATTCAAGTTCAACCAATGAATGTTCTGAAGTTAAACTGCTCTATAAATGATTAGGTCAAGGTGGTTCATTGAATGGTTTTGATCTTCTCTATCTCTACTGATTTTTCTGTCTTCTTTGCCTACCATCTATTGAGATATAAATTCAGTAACCTCCTGTCTAAATATGGACTTGTCTCTGAATCCTTTCAGTCCTATCAATTTTTGCTTCCTGTATTTTAAGCACATTTATTAAGAGTAGAATATATGGAATTTTATAACCTCTTAATGCAACATTTTTTATTGTTATATTTATTTTGAGAGAGAGACAGAGAGACAGAGAGATTGGGCATGCCAGGGCCTCCATCCACTGCAAATGAACTCCAAACACATGTGCCCCTTGTGCATGTGTGCAACATTGTGCACTTGTGTCACTGTGTGTCTGGCTACTGGGACCTAGAGATATGAACATGAGTTCTTAGGCTCCCCAGGCAAGCACCTTAACTGCTAAACCATCTCTCCAGCCCAGCAATTTCTTAATCATTTTGAAAACACCCCCTTAAAAGTCCAAGGTGATATCGTTAGTTCTGAAATAGCAGTCATTTGATTATTACCATGATAGTATTTCTTTACATGTCATCTTTTATTTGGAATCTTTTAAAATACTTTATTTATTATTTACTTGCAAGGAGAAAGAGAGATTTACAGAGAGATAGTGAGAGAGAGAGAATACCAGGGCCTCTTGTCCCTGTGAATAAACTCAAGAGGCATGTGCCACTTTGCATATCTGGCTTTATGTGGGTACTAGAGACTCGATCCAGGGCAAGAAAGTGCCTCTAACTGCTGACCCACCTCTCTGGCCCTGTGCCTATATTTTTATTTTCAAGGCAGGGTCTCACTCTAGCTCAGGCTGACCTGGAATTCACTCTGTAGTCTCAAGGTGGCCTCAAACTCACTGTGACCCTCCTACCTCTGCCTCCCAAGTGCTGGGATTAAAGGTGTTCGCCACCACACCTGGTCTTTGTGCTATTTTATTAAGTGGGTTTCCTATAGTAAACACAATTGAGTTGTGCTTTCAATCCAATCTAAGAGTACTTACCTTTTAAATGGAAGTATTTAGATTGTTTACATGTAATGTGATTTTTGTGTGTTTGGGTTAACCTTTACTGTATTGCTACTTTATTTCATCCTTCTTATCTGTTACTTGCTTTTTCCCCTCCTTGTTATGATTTCTTCCTTTTTTAATATTTATTTGTTTTATTTACTTGAGAAAGAAGCAGAGAGAGGGAGGGGTGATAGAGA
The DNA here is from genome assembly GCF_020740685.1 of Jaculus jaculus. Lineage (NCBI taxonomy): Eukaryota > Metazoa > Chordata > Mammalia > Rodentia > Dipodidae > Jaculus > Jaculus jaculus. The sequence continues at coordinate 1,487,448 of NC_059116.1, read as the reverse complement.
GAATGGGCACACCAAGGCCTTCAACCACTGTAAACGAACTCCAGATACATGTACCACTTTGTGCATCTGGCTTATGTGGTTCCTGGGTAATTGTACCTGGCTTCTTTATCTTCACAGGCAAATGCCTTAACCACTAAGCAGTCTCTGCAGCCATGGATTATTTTTTTTTAATTTTTTTTTTTTTTTTTATTTGAGAGCGACAGACACAGAGAGAAAGACAGATAGAGGGAGAGAGAGAGAATGGGCGCGCCAGGGCTTCCAGCCTCTGCAAACGAACTCCAGACGCATGCGCCCCCTTGTGCATCTGGCTAACGTGGGACCTGGGGAACCGAGCCTCGAACCAGGGTCCTTAGGCTTCACAGGCAAGCGCTTAACCGCTAAGCCATCTCTCCAGCCCAGCCATGGATTATTTTGAATTGAGCATTTTATGACCCCCTTTTAATCTCTGTTTTTATCTCCTGAGTTATAATTCCTTGTTGTTTGTGTTTGTTGTTTGTATCTAGTGTACATCTTTTTCTTTTTAATCTCCAAGAAATGTTATGCTACTTCTCATGTAGTATAAGAAACTCACAAATGAGTACTTCTTTTTTCTCTATTTCTGAGTATGTTATAAAATTCATAAGTCATTATTGGTATTATTATCTTAGGTTATTCTGCTCTCAATTCCCTTTTTAAAAATGATTTAAAAAATTTTTATAATGACTTGCTTAGCTAACAGTCTACAGTGTCATTGTTTGTGACAGTGATCCAGGATCCCAAGTTTCTGTATGTCTGCAGGACACCATCAACATGCCTTACTATGAATGCCTGCTGCTGATGAGTTACTTCAGTTTTTGTACACCTGCAAAAAAATCTCTGTACCTCCATTTTGAAAACTGTTTTTATTGAGTATGGAATTCTACATCGTGCAGTCTTTATTTTCTTTACTACATAAAAAATTTATTTTATTGTCACACACATACTGTTTCTTATGAAAGCCCAATATCCTTAGCTTTGCTTTTTTTGCACATAATTGACTTTTATAAGACTTTTTAAAAATATTTCTTCCTATAACTGATTTTAATAAATTTGATCATACTGTGTCATGATTTTCTTCATATTTCTTGTAACTGGTGTCTGTTGGGCATTTTGAATCTGTAAATTTATAGTTTTCATTGAAATATAGAAAAATGTTCAGCTGTTATTTATTTTTCCTACTCATCTCCAAACTTTAGTATACATTATAAATAACATGGAAAATTTCCAAGCTATTAATATTCTCTGTATTTTTTTTAGTATATTTTTCACATCTGCTGCTCTTCTGCTGCTCTCCCAGTTCTTCCTCCTCATGGATCTTGGCTGTTTCTCTCCTTTTATACTGTCTTTCCTTGACAGGAAAAGTAATCCTTAGGGCAATGAGGAACAAGTGACTGTTCAAAGTGGTTTCCAGACTGTGGACACAGAGTTATTATTTATTTGCAAGCAGAGACAGTGAGAGAAAGAACGAGCATGTCAGGGCCACTTGTCACTACAAACAAAATCCAGTTGCATGTGCCACTTTGCACATCTAGCATCATGTGGATACTGGGGAATTGGACCTGAGCCATTAGGCTTTGCAAGTAAGTAACTTTAACAACTGAGCCATTTCCTAGTCCATTCAATATTTTCATATCCAGTATTTACCGATTATTCCCAACAAGCAAAATTTTCTCTCTCTCTTTCTTGCATGTGTAAGTGGTGTACACACATGATGTGGAAATGCATATTCATATGTTTGTAGGTGCATGTTGGGGTGCATATGAACATGTGCACATGTGTGCAGGCCAGAAAGCAACATCAAGTAATCAAGGTCATCTCCACTTAAGTTCCTGAAGCAGGGTATATCAATCACTTGAACCACAGCTCTCTGATTCTGGAGTCTAGCTAGCCTGGGGATTCCCCTATCTCCACCTCCTGAGCATGCTAGGATTACAGGCAGACTGCTTCCATGCCCACTCAATAGTTATGTGGGTGTTGGGATCTGGTCTCTTGTAGTCACATTTGCACGGCAAGCACTTTATCCACTGAAGCTATCTCCCAGCCCACAAAATTTCAGCTCAATAATTATAGTTTTCACTTTTAAAAGTTTGACTTGAGATTCTATGACTATCCTTCATGTTTCTATTCAGTATGTTCAATTTCTCCTACAGCCTTGTGAACATGTGTAATAGAGTTATAACAGATTATTTATTTACTTGACAGAGAAAGAGGGAGGGAGGAAGAGAGAGAGTGAGAGAGGGAGAATGGGTACGCCAGGGCCCCCAGCCCCTGTAAACAAACTCCTGATGCCTGCACCCACTTTGTGCATCTGGATAACTTGGGTCCTGGGAAATCAAGCCTGGGTCCTTTGGCTTTGCAGACAAATGCCTTAACTGCTAAGCCATCCTTCCAGCCCTAGTTACAACAGATTTTTTTAAAGGCCTTTTCCTACCAATTCTCTCATCTGTGTCTATTCTGGATCAGTTTTCAGATGAAGTGCTTTTCTTAAAATGGAGAGTCCACCAGTCACTATTTCTTAGTATTCATGTGGATACATATTTGTTTGAATTTGTTCCTTTAAATGCCTGAATTCTCTGATTTGTTTTCTTTTTGCCTGTTATTATACATTTTATGTTGTTAGATCTGTATATTTTTGTTTCAGCTTAAAAAGCATTGACTCTCACTTGGGGATATGACTATACCATTTGCAAACCTTGGAACTTGCTTTCAAGCTTTTCAGAAGGATAGGAGCAATATTTGCTCTAGACATGTGTTTTTTTTTTTTTTTTTCCCTAGCACTAAAGTGTCCTATAAATTTTGAGATGGTCCACTCAAGCTTAGGGCAACATGACTTATCTATTCCAACCCTGTGTGAGCTTGAGGATCTCTCTGTCTCTCCATTTACATATATATATATATATATATATATATATATATATATATATATATATATATATATATCGTTGTATGCATGTGTATGTGTGCTTGTATGCCCACGCACACTTCTGTGATGACCAGAGTGGAAAGTTTGGTGTTCTACATTTTTCTTCCACCTGTTCTTATTTCAGCCAAAGTCTCTTACTGATCTGAGTGTCTGCTGCTTTTTCACAGGCATCAATGATTCCAGGGATCCCCCTTTAGGGCTGGGGTTATCACTGTTTAACTTGGATTGATCTGGAAATTTGACAGTGTCAGCCCCTCACCCGCATGCTGCATCAGGAAGCACACTTAGCCGCTTATCCATTTCTCTGTCCCAGGATCTTTATCTTGACCACATCCAGCAGTCCCTTTCCTGGCCTCTGGTAACTTCTGCACATGTGCAGATCAGCAGAAAAGAGGGACTTCTGGAAAACCTCCAAGTGCTCTTTGTTCCCTCAGTGCCTTCTGTGGAAGCCCTTTCTTGACTTGTATTCTGTCTTGGAAACTCCAGTCAAATTAGCCTCTGTGCACTTCTGGCTCCAGCTACCAAGCTCATGGAGACAGGAACTATGCTGAGGGCCTTCCACCCTGCACTGGCCTCTGGAGATGATGGAATAAGGCAATAAGCTGAAGCAACCCCATCTCAATGGTTTCACATGTCACAGACAGTATGGCCCTACTCTGAACTTTGATGCTTATTTAAAACAATATTGTGGGCTGGAGAGATGCTTAGTGGTTAAGGTGCTGGCTTGTGAAGCTTAAGGACACAGGTTATATTTCCCAGTGCCTGTGGAAGCCAGTTACACAAGGTGACACATGCATCTGAAGTTCATTTGCAGTGGCTGGAGGCCCTGGCAGCCCATTCTCTCTCTTAAATAAGTAAATAAAATTTTACAAAATTTAAAATAAAATAGCTTGAGAGAGAGAGAGAGAAATGGAGAGAATGGACATGCCAGAGCCTTTTGCCCCTGCAAAGGAACTCCAGATGCATGCACCTCTTTGTGTATATGACTTTATATGGGTACTAGCAAGATGAACCCTGTGGGTAGGCTTTACAAGCAAGCACCTATACCCTGAATCATCTCCCCAGTGCTGATATTTGATGTTTTGAAGATGTTTGTTTCATACCTTTTACTTACTTTTAAGTGTTCGGGTAGGATGGCAAATCCAGTCCTGATTACTTACTCGTGGCGAGAAGTAGAGCTTCTGGTATGATTCAACAGTTCATTTGCTTGTGTATTCGGTGCCTTTACACTCTTCCATCACAAAGTTATTATTACAAATATTTTCTTTTTTATTTTTGACAACTGCCATAATTACAGACAATAAACTGTGGTAATTCCCTTGCTCCCCACCCACTTTCCCCTTTGCTACTCCACTCTCCATCATATCCCCTCCCACTCTTAATCAGTCTCTCTTTTATTTTGATGTCATCATCTTTTTCTCCTGTTATGATGGTCTTGTGTAGGTAGTGTCAGGCACCATGAGGTCATGGATATCTAGGCCATTTTGTGTCTAGAGGAGTATGTTGTAAGGAGTCCTACCCTTCCTCTGGCTCTTACATTCTTTCTGCCACCTCTTCCGCAATGGACTCTGAGCCTCAGAAGCTGTAATAGAGATGTTTGACTGCTGAGCACTCCTCTGTCACTTCTCAGCACTATGGTGCCTTCTGAGTCATCCCAAAGTCACCGCCATCTGAAAAGAGAAGCTTCTTTAACCAAAAGTGAGAGTAGCATTAATATATCTTACCAATATTTTCTTATGTCAACATCCAACTCAGGGGTTTACAATTAAAAGTGTAATTTATAAGTGTAAGAGCTATTAAAAGTGATTTAGTCTCCAAATTCCATTGCACCTGTAAAATAAAAAGTGAAGAAACTGGCCATGGTGACACACGCCTTTAACCCCAACACTTGGGAGGCAGAGGTAGGAGGATTGCCATGAGTTCAAGGCCACCCTGAGACTACAGAGTAAATTCCAGGTCAGCCTGAGCTAGAGTGAGACCCTACCTCAAAAAAAAGGGGGGAAGTATATTAAGTTGCACAGCTGCTTAATGTCAGCAGAGCCAGTGATGGGCCTGTGGCCCATTGGTGTGTGGCCTTGGTCCTACCTATAGCCAATAGAATGCTGTCATATGCTAGAAAAGCTGCCATTGAGACAAGGAATACTCCAGACTTAAATATAACCCAAGACGTAATGAATGATTTCTATTGAAAACTTTGATTTTAAAATGTGGAAAGTATTCTGTCCCTAATATGAGATAAAGATCTTTACTATTGGTAGAATGGGAAAGAAAAAAATAGAAAAGAAAAAAAATATGAAAGCAAAGGCCTGATAGTAGATCCTCAGCATCTCAACATCCCCATGGAGTGATGGAGCCATGGGTCATCATCCAAGAATCTAGATACTTGTTTCCATTCATGCAGTGTGTCATCCAGAATATTTCAGCCTTCTCATTTTGCTTTTTGCCACTAATAAATGAATAAGAAATAGTGCACAAGGAAGATAAAAAAATTTTAACTCCTACTAAGTATTTGGAGGAATCTTTAGTGCTATTGTGAGATGTTTTTCTTCCTTCGTTTGTAACTGGGCATGATGGCTTATGCTTATAATCCCAGCCATTAGGAGGAAGATCCAAAAGAATGAGAAATTCAAGGCCACCCTGTGCAACATAGTAATTTTAAGACTAGCCTGAGCTAGGCTCCTTTAGATCTTGTCTCCGGAGAACAAATATAAATATTTAATTAAAAAATAATATTTCTTTTTGGGCATCTACAGCCAAAATACCAGAAGAAATATTATTATTTTCCAGATTTTCTTTAGAACATATCACTTGATAATGATTTTTCTTATTATAATATATACTTCCTTCAGGTTAATGAAGACTTTTAGTATAAATACCTCATAAAAATAAAATATACTAGAAAATATTCTAATCTCCCCGTATTGAAAAGCCTCTGATTGCTGCTGCTTGTTATACACTATCTGGCACACATTACTTTATATCAAGTTAATTTAATTCTCAGTTAATGTAAGCATCAGTAAATGATAATTCTCCCTTGCTCAAATGAAATGTCTATAGAATTAGAATGCTATGGTGAGAACATAGCTAAGGTGTTATGAAAATGTGAAGCATCTAGGAATATGAGTGAAGGAAATAGAACTTACCTGACTACACTCATGATCAGCCCTCATGGTCAGGACCATTAGCAAAAAAATTATCTAAACTAAGAGATATATCCAAAGGGGTTCACTTGTTCATGAAGATCACTGTTATTTAGCTTAATCCTTAGCAAAACCTTGCTGAAGTCTTGCAACTTATAAGAACAGTTGCCCTCCTTGTAGCAGTTTTAACTCTATCTGCCCCCAAAGGGTAATTATCTGGACTACTTTAAGTATGTTCTGTTCAGGGTCAGGGGTACTTGCCAATGGTCATTACAGGCTTCAACCTGTGTTATGCTTCCTTAGAACTTACAAAATTACATTCAAGGTGATAATCTTTTCTAAAGACATGGTACAAAATAGGAATTAATTGATATTTTGCCCAAATAATCACAGAAAATGTAACTTGAAAGTTAAAAACATTTAAAAGTGAGATGGTCATAGAGCATAATGATTTTTCAAATCTACAATGGTGTGAAAGTGATACATGTTCTGTAGAAATAGTACATTGGAATTTTAAATTTTGGCATTTCCCCAGACTGGTGCTAGCAGTGTGATATTCTCAGTATAATACTAGTGGTGGTATGTTATAGCTCAGCTCCCAGGGAGCCATGCAATCACTATGTCATAGCTGTGATATTCCATGATGTCAGGAGTTTTAAATGCATTTCTGACCTGGGATAGTTTCAGCTTATAGTACATTTGTCTAGACATAAACTTCCCCAAAATGCAGGAGCATCTGTAAAGAGAAATAGATCTGTATACACAAATATAGCTGCATATGGAAGTATGCATATTTAAATATAGATAACTTATCAGACATATTATAAAGATGTCTAAAATATTATCACAAAGAACATTAATTTAATGTCTTGAGAGGCCAGGGCTTAAATCCTGAGTCTGCCATTCACTAGTGGCATAATACTGGACAGTCTCCTAACCCTCTCTGAAACTCAGTATCGTCATCTATAAAATGAAAGTCATTCAAGTATTGCACCTCCTTGAGCTGTTGCGTGAGACTGGATGAAATCATACTCTGGTGGACTGTCCCTGGCACATTGTAGCCCTTCAACTAAAGCATACTGTATTATGAGATATTGACACAGGAACCTAACCAGACCTTTCCACTTCTCAGCCTCAGTCTATCTCAGCATGGAAGCAAACTGAGGAAAATCCTGGGCCTTGCCACATTTTCCAAAACAATCTATTGCAATATCTTTCCACACATGTCCCATCTCCATTCCCACCTCTACCAAAGACCTTTGGGTATTTATCATACTACAGGTATTTTATGATAACCATCCAGATAGCAGCCTTTTCTCCAGGTGCAGCTCCCCAAATTTTCTGAACCTGCTGCCTCCATTAAAATCGCCACACATTCTCACTGATCACCAACAATAGTACCCACAGTTTGCAGTTCTACTTCTTATACCAGGCCATGCACAGTACAGCCTCAGCCTGCCTTCCCGACTATTTTCTATTCTTCTCTACTTTACCAGCCAGCACACATCGGAGGCTTATATTATACAGAATTTTCCTGATGCTGTCACCTGACTTACTCTCACTGTGCCCTCACAGCTCCCTTTTCAGATGAGGAAAGCTCACACAGTCAGTTCATACCTGAGTCAGACCCCAGGCCTCTTCCTTCTCCAGCTCACGCTCCTCCACTTCTCTCTCTGAGCTCCCTTATGGTCCCAAGTTTGTGCTACTGCATGAGTCCTTCCAAACCTTTGCCTTGCTTGCTATTCCCCTTTCCATTTCCCATCCCAATACCACTGCTGCTCCTCCATTTTCCTTTAATAAAATCCCCTGCATTCTCAATGCAACTGCAGGTCTCTAGCCCTCCTACAGCCCTAATACCCTCCTTTAACAGTCCCTCTCATTCCCAATACTACAGCAGGCCTCTAGCCCTCCTACAGCCCTACTACCCTCCTTTAACAGTCCCTTTAATTCCCAATACTACGGCAGGTCTCTAGCCCTCCTACAGCCCAACTACCCTCCTTTAACAGTCCCTTTAATTCCCAATACTACGGCAGGTCTCTAGCCCTCCTACAGCCCTACTACCCTCCTTTAACAGTCCCTTTAATTCCCAATACTACAGCAGGTCTCTAGCCCTCCTACAACCCTACTACCCTCCTTTAACAGTGCCTCTCATTCCCAATACTACAGCAGGTCTCTAACCCTCCTACAGCCCATCTACCCTCCTTTAACAGTCCCTCTCATTCCCAATACTACTGCAGGTCTCTAGCCCTCCTACAGCCCTACTACCCTCCTTTAACAGTGCCTCTCCTTCCCAATACTACGCAGGTCTCTAACCCTCCTACAGCCCTACTACCCTCCTTTAACAGTCCCTCTCATTCCCAATACTACGGCAGGTCTCTAGCCCTCCTACAACCCTACTACCCTCCTTTAACAGTCCCTTTCATTCCCAATACTACGGCAGGTCTCTAGCCCTCCTACAGCCCTACTACCCTCCTTTAACAGTCCCTCTCATTCCCAATACTACGGCAGGTCTCTAGCCCTTCTACAGCCCTAGTACCCTCCTTTAACAGTCCCTCTCATTCCCAATACTACTGCAGGCCTCTAGCCCTCCTACAGCCCTACTACCCTCCTTTAACAGTCCCTCTCATTCCCAATACTACGGCAGGTCTCTAGCCCTCCTACAACCCTACTACCCTCCTTTAGCATTCCCTCTCATTCCCAATACTACTGCAGGCCTCTAGCCCTCCTACAGCCCTACTACCCTCCTTTAACAGTCCCTCTCATTCCCAATACTACAGCAGGTCTCTAGCCCTCCTACAACCCTACTACCCTCCTTTAACAGTCTCTCTCATTCCCAATACTACTGCAGGCCTCTAGCCCTCCTACAGCCCTAGTACCCTCCTTTAACAGTCCCTCTCATTCCCAATACTACGGCAGGTCTCTAGCCCTCCTACAACCCTACTACCCTCCTTTAACAGTCCTTCTCATTCCCAATACTACGGCAGGTCTCTAGCCCTCCTACAGCCCTACTACCCTCCTTTAACAGTCCCTCTCATTCCCAATACTATGGCAGGCCTCTAGCCCTCCTATAGCCCTACTACCCTCCTTTAAGAGTCCCTCTCATTCCCAATACTACTGCAGGCACAGAGCCCTCCTACAGCCCTACTACCCTCCTTTAACAGTCCCTCTCATTCCCAATACTATGGCAGGCCTCTAGCCCTCCTATAGCCCTACTACCCTCCTTTAACAGTCCCTCTCATTCCCAATACTACGGCAGGCCTCTAGCCCTCCTACAGCCCTACTACCCTCTTTAACAGTCCCTCTCATTCCCAATACTACGGCAGGTCTCTAGCCCTCCTACAGCCCTACTACCCTCCTTTAACAGTTCCTTTCATTCCCAATATTATGGCAGGTCTCTAGCCCTCCTACAACCCTACTACCCTCCTTTAACAGTCCCTCTCATTCCCAATATTATGGCAGGTCTCTAACCCTTCTTTATTCCTACCATCTTTCTTTAACAAAATCCTCTTCATTCCTCAAAGTCCAGTTTACATGCCAACATTTCTGTGATGCATTTCCAATCGCCTCATTTGGGACTGCACACACCCTCCCCTAATATATTGCCTAGAGCAATAACCCATTATACTCAGTTTTGGCATGCAATCATTGCACACATCTTACCTACTTAGAGAAATGTTCCCTTCTTGAGGACAGGAGCCATATCTTATCTCACTCTTCTCACTACACTATAGAATGGCTGAGAAGAGACAGGTGCTAAATACAGTGCTGGTAAGCACTTGAGTGATGAGATTGGGTAGGAGGTCCATCAGAATGCCTCTGCATTCAAGGCTACAGAGAAGAAGCCCACTACTCAGAGAGAAATCAAAAGCCTTGGAGAGAGGTGAGGTTCATGTGCAGATAAGGAAAAGGAGGGAGGGACAAGCTATGGTCCAATGAAGAATGACCAGTTTAAATTCAGGGTTAAGGTTAGAGTCAACATGGTGGTATAAAAGTTACAACTAAATAGACATGCCTACAAGAGGCAAAAAGACTAGGCTGTATTTAGAGGCCAGGGACAAAGTCTATTTGGCCACAGTGAGACTTGAGGAACAGGGGAAACTTTAGCCACTATGACTGGACTAGTAAATCCCAGTAAGGAGTGTTATCCACAATAGCAGCCCATTCAGTGGAAGTGCTGAGCCTACTGACATGGCCTGTTTTAAATGGTGTGATTTATTTTCCTTAGCTTAACTCATAGATTGGTAAAATCAAAAGAGAGGTGGTATTTTTTAAAGTGTTCTACAATAAAGCTGCCACAAGTTGAATAGCTGAATTCCATCATGCCTTTCAGTCATGAAGCAATGACTTATTCTAGGCAAGAAATGCAGAACTAGCTTAACATGGAAGGAATTTCTGAAGCCATATACCTGGAAGGAAGAAAGGAAAGAGAGAGAGAGAGAAAGAAGGAGGAGGAAGAGAAGAGAGACTGTATTTGTCCACTAAAATTATAAAGATTACACAAGTAGAATTAAATCATTAGAAGTATGAACCAAGAAAAAATGGGAAGTACACCAAGAGATGTCAAAAACATGCTGAAAATTTGTAAACAGAAATGTATCAATCAATGTGCAGAGAGGATAAAAAGTGAAAACATAGATATCAGTAGGAGGGGAAATCAAAAAGAAGTAAGCCAATTAGCTCCATCAAGCTCCAGGAAACGTTTTGATTAGAGATACCTGTTCTAGGTTGTTCCAAGAAACGAGCTCTTATATCTCCTCCACTGTTCTCCACCACAACCAGCGCTGTTCCTTTCACATGCCCACCATCCTCAATATAAACCAAGAAGTTCTGGGTCTGTGGTCATCTGAGCTAAAGATTTTTCATGATAAAACATTTTTTCCCTGAACATTGAAGGACCTACTAAAAAGCTTAGTATTAAAATGAGACACCTTCACTCCACTCTGTTTCGGCTTTCTTCTACTGGTCAAAATTAGATCCTACTGCCAGTCCAAATAAGCTTATTAAGTAAGAACCAACATTGTCTGACAATGAAAAATGTCCTCTGTCATCTCTGAAATGATGAAGAGAAGCTTCTGGAAAACACTTACTTTTGCAAATAGTTACTGTGCCTCTAAGGTCCCTTTCCCTCATTCCCTCAGCTTGTTCATGAGCTGTTCTCTAGAATCCCACCTCCTCCTCACAAGTCATCAGGAGGATGAGAGCAGGTTTCATTAAGAAACAAACAGACCAAAAGCCGTGCATGGTGGCACACACGCCTTTAATCCCAGCAATTGGGAGGCAGAGGTAGGAGAATTGCCATGAATTTGAGGCCACCCTGAGACCACATAATGAATTCCAGGTCAGCCTGGGATAGAGTGAGACTCTACCTCAAAGAAAAAAACGAAGAGGTGGAGGAAGAGGAGGGGGAGGAGGAGGACGAAGAAGAAGGAGGAGGAGGAGGAGGAGAAGAAGAAGAAGAAGAAGAAGAAGAAGAAGAAGAAGAAGAAGGAGAAGAAGGAGAGGAGAAGAAGAGGAAGAAAATAGACCTGCTACTCTTCTACTCTGAGAAAATTTACTAAAGGAGGAAAAGAGACCCTACTTCTTTGGTGGAGTGCCATGATTTTTAGAAATCTGTTTGACTATTTCTGAGTAATGTGTTAGTTCTGAAAGCTTGTCATGCATACATGGTTGTTTTGTTTTTCACTATTCAGAAAATTTTCAGAATAAAATCCTTCCATTTGGAGTCATTGTTTAGTGATTTAGAAAGTTTCAACATATTCTCTGCACTTACTATTTACTGTGCCTTTTCTAGTATATCTCATTCTCTTTTATTTTCCATTCAACTCTGTAGACTGTGGAGTTACAAAGAAGTTTTATGCTCTGTTATTTGCTACTATTGTCTGCATGCATTTCTTTAGTAAAATAATATAGAAAAGCTGGCAAGGCAACAAGTTAGCATATAAGTTAGCAGATTTCTTTGGAAAAACTTATTAAAATATTAAGTATTTTTATTAAAATGCTATCCAAATACATAAGCTTTAATATACAGAACAATAGCTGTGCTGTCATAAAGAGAAGGCATTTCCTCAATAAAATACCCTATCTCAATTCCCAACCCCAGAGCACATAAACTTGGATATGACCTTGGCAAGTATCTAAAAACGTAACTGACTTCTACAGATTAAATTGCTAAAATTCCATAAAAGAGCTACCAGTAACAAAATGCACTTGAAATATTTCATTAATACCAACCCAATTGTCTTGATGTTTAAAAAGTTGAAATAAACTTTTCCCATATGGCAAAATTTTCAACTTAAATTTATTTAATAAACCTAGTCTTGGAAAAGAATAGAATTTGAAACAAACTCAGAAAAATGTTGAAATGTCATTAAATAGCATCTAAGTTTCACGTAAACTCTTAATTTTACAAACCTCTCAACAAGTTAATGTAGCCATTACACTTATACTTGGCAGACATTCCATTAAAGCTTGTGTTGAAGTAGTAGATAAACCAAAACATTAAATCAAAATTACCCACTTCTATATAAATTTAAATCTTTGGGGACATAACTTAGTATTATATGATTCTTGAGATAATAATTACAAAGATGAAAACCAAATGTCACCACTATACTTATCCAATTTCTTCCAATTGAAATAGTTGTGCCCAGTGCCCAAAGGTTTAGACTCATGAGGCCAGGCATATCCTAACTGGAGAACTGTGTTGGAAGAATGTGGGGATTTGCATACCCTAAATTCCCAAGATCCTTTGTCCCATATGGTTACCACCAAGAGGCCTGTGGACATCACTTTATGCTTCATTCTGCCCTCTAGTTACACTGAACTCTTTACATTTGATTACTAGAATGTACTGGGTGCTCACAGCTTCCTTTCTTAACACATATTACTTTCCCTAGCTAGGACACCAACTTCCTTACCTTTTTAATAGCCCTTGTGTTTCAGGAACCAGGCTAACTGTCACAGCTTTGGAACATCTCTTCATTCTCTATGCCCAGATTTTATGACTCTAACTACCCTCTTCTCTCTAACAAACAGGGAGTTATAATTATCTAGTTAGTAGTTACTCAACTATTTCCCTTGAAATAGACTTTGAGGCTGAATCTTATTAATTTTTGCGTCCTTGGGAATAAATGTAGTGCTGCCATATAATGAGAACAGAGACAAAAAATGTGATGCTATATCTGAAAATGCCTCAGCTTCCTGATGCAGGGTCTAAGGCCCTTAGGTTATTCCTGAGTCCAGAAGCAAGCATTCTCTAGCCATGTTTCTTCTATTTGTCTTGGCCAGCTAATATGGTAACTCTTCTGGGTCTAGCCTCTTTTCTAGAGCTCCCATTGTGAGGTAACAGCTCCTAGCTTCCACGCTGCTCCCCACTATGGCCTGTCTGCTCCCACCCAATACATTGAAACTCTCTCCATGGACACCATTTTTTTTTCTGCTAACCTGAAGTCTTCACTTACTATGCCCTTTGGCAAATGAGTCCTAACATGAAGTGGAACACAAGCTAGCTGTAGTGGTTTGAACTTATGATCCCATAGACTTGGGTGATTTATGAAAATTGAGCTTGCAACTGAGCATCTGGCAGGTACATCCCTGCTATGGGGACACAAACTTGGAGTCCATCCCTTAAGTATATGGATAGAAGTTTAGAGCTCTCTCTGTTCATGCTTTTTGATGTTTGCTGGTTGTTTGATGGTATCCCTCTGCTTGGATCTGTGGAAGTGAGCCAGCTTCTTCTGCCATTGATGGTGTTATCCACGAATTTGTAAGCCTGAAATACACCCTTTTCTCCTGTAAGCTGCTGTTGGTCTTTGTCCAGCAATGTGAAGCTGACTGCAACAATAACTGAAGGTCAGGTCTACTCCAGGGCAATTTTCCAGGTTCCCAAGCCCATGTGATATCAGCTTCTTCCCATTGCTACTAAATAATATATAATCAACTAACAATTATTTTGCCTTTTATTCTGATCTCTAGCTTCTTTCTTGGATAGGAGTATGGTAACAATATATTGTACAGAATTAAAAAAAAAGAAATAAAATTGAAATCCCCAAAGTAAAAAGATACAGAAATGGACCATCTTTGATTCAAGTACAGTGCCTGATGACAAAGTGAGACAAGTTTCTTTTTATTAAGCAAAGATAAGAAGTCTGTCTCCATGACAGGAATCACTCACTCCACAGATGCACCCAAGCTGATATGCTCATCACATGGGTAAATTCAGCCTGAGAACTTTTGCTTTGCTACTGCAAAACCTTGAATGAAAACAACTGATAGCTCTTTTCAGAAATAAAATTTACCCTCAAAACAAACAATAGAATCCTTAACAATATTCATGTTAGTGAGCTGTGCCTTCTTAAGCCATTTCCAAAAGAAAATGTTAGATAATATTTGGGGTAAAGTTGTAGAAATAACCCAGAAGGCAGCCTTCACAGGAAAATATCATGGAAAGGACCTGGGAATATATTATTCTTTTGAATGCTGATTGTAATGTACAAATTCTAGTGTGTCTGTCTTTAAAAGTCATCTCATCTTGAAATTCTATTTTTCTTTCCTTGCTTAAGCAACATAGAGTATCACAATTTATTTTATTCAAGAATCATACTTGGAAAGCAATAAATCATAAAACTATTTAAGTATCTGCCAAATAAAAATTCACATGGTTTATCATTGCCAGTTAACACCATTCTATGTAATATTAATTGGGATTAGTTCATTTGGAGAGATCAAGGAAGGTTTATTAATTTTTGCTACAACACTGATTTCTGCTTTCAATATACTGACAAATTGTGGGAAAGAACAGATTAGAGACTAAGGAGATGGCTCAGTGGCTAAAGGTGTTTGCTTGCAAAGCCTGTAGGCCTGGGCTCGATTCCCCAGTACCCATGTCAAGCCAGATGGACAAAGTGGTACATGCATTTGTAGTTCGTTTGCAGTGGCATGAAACCTGGCATGCCTATCCTCTTTCTGTTGCTCTCATCAATATGTTAACTTATTTAACAATGGGTCAGATTGTTGATGGATGTTACTCTTAAGGCTCTTTCTTCATATCACCCCCTTTGTTTGCTTCAGCTATTCTAGTTGGACAGAGTTGGGATGGCCTGTTGTGATCTTAATATTGATCCTTAGTTAAGGATTTAATGAGGGCTTTCCCCCCTAGTGGTGAGAAAAATCAAAGATTGCCATAAAGGAGCCATGAGATTCTCCTTCATTCTCACCACTGCTAACCATTTGCCCAATGCGTTAATAAAGACATCCAACCCCCTTCTGATGGTTATTGCCTCTTTAAGAGTTATTAGACAATAAGGAAGATAAGGGCTGGGGGTAAATACTTCCCCTGGTTGAGTCTGCCTAAAAGCTTTTCTCCTCCTAGTTGAAAGTAGAATACTGAGGTAGTTAGAAATACTGTGCCTTCCTGTCAGTCCTTTGCCTTTTCTTCTTCAGGCATGTGTTTTCATTCATTTGTACTTGAGTTCATCTATTTAAAATTACAGAGAAGTGTAACTCATGAAAGTGTCCAAGCTGTATAATATTTGTAGAAATGTTTGTTTTTCTGGGCTTTAGGATACCACAGAGAATGGTCTGCCTTCATGTCTCTTTCTTCTAAATGTTGGTATATGCGACAGGCTTTTTCCTTTTCAGTCTGCTGAGAAAAGAATAATTTCCTATCTCTTGTTCCATTATTTTGCCCCTAAAGCAAGTATTGAACTTTCAAATATAATTCAAGCACTCTGCTATGTGAGTCAACTCTTATCACACAGCAGTCAAGGTCAGTCTCAATGGCACACCACCTTAAGTATTTCTTATTCATCAGTGAGTTGGGTGGCTCTGTTTCACAAACCAGGAGTCCAGTCCTGGCATGCTCTTTCATGAGGATGATAGAAGTGCAGGAAGGTAAACCCTGCTGCCCCAGCATTTCTCAGCTCCTTGCTGTGTCCTATGAGTCAACATCTCATTGGTCAAAGCAATCCACAGTTCTGGGACAAAATTCAAGAGGTATGAAAATGCATTACACCTTTTGTGAAGTCTATTATGTTTACATCAAAAAGTACAGAGGGAGAAGTATCAAAGGGATGTCAATAGTTGAATCTTGATTTGAAAGGAGCATTTAGTATATCTTTGTCAAACATTGGCATGTACATTTCAACAACCCAGTATCATCATGGATATCTCCGTCTGCTTCCAAGGTCTTTCCTTAACTGTCAGCAAATCAGAGACCATGACTGATGACTTAAGTTCTGTCATGTGTTCAGGTTTTGCTCCCAGCATCGCTGTGTTCATACACTCCCCGCCAGGCCACATTCTACTCAATTGTCCTCTGTCTCCATTTAAGAACCATTTAAACTACTCAACTTTCCCCACAGCACAAACACAAGATTTACCTAAAGCTTCCAGGAAAAGGCAATTGCACACAGGAAGTCAGTGTTCTCTTCTATACATGACTATTCTTTGACCTCATAGACTTTATTTCATCCTTAGGGGCCTACAGCCTACTTATGCTTCTGGTTTTCACTACCAGTTTGTCTCATAGGACTGGGACACCATTACTAAGTTACCTGGAGATATCTTAACAGGATGAACAGAAACTTGAGCATTTAGGCCCAGAGAGAATGAGCTCCCTTCATTGATTTCAAAGTGCTCACTTTCTATTACAGACTCTTCAGAGGATGGTTACTACAAGAAAAGTTCATTCTCTTCGTGGAAGAGCAGGTCTTTTTCCTTAAGTGCCTCCATTTTATAAAGGTTCTGATATCAACAATCTTTGAAAATTCATCATTTAAAAGAGGTCTACACAAAAGTGGTATTTGTTTCTCTGCTTTTTTATTATGCAGTATGTTGTGAAACAGTAATTTTCTAAGTTTCTATTATTACTCTCAAAGTTTTCAAAAGAAGATTTCATTTCATTCAGGTCTCAGTTTCAAGATATAAAACCAAACTTGAAGCTGGCATGATGACACAAGTTTATAATCCTGGTAGTTGAGAGGCTGATGCTGGAAAAATCATGAGTTTGACACCAACATGGGCTGCATAGCAGATGTAAGGTCATTCTGGGTTACAAAGCATGACTGTGTCTCAAAAGAGAGAGGGAGAGAGGAAAAGAACAATTCAGAAACAACCAATCTTAATATTCATTTGCTTAGAACCATGATCTTTTGTTCTCAAGTCATACCTCATGTCAAGGGTAGCAGGCTGCAGTACAGCTTCCTTCTACACGTCTATAAACCAAGGCCTGAGAGGAAATGCAGCCACTACTAGACATGGTCCTGGAAGGACAGTGGATGAAGACAGAGATCAAGCACTCATTTCACATGTATTTCCACATTCCACTAGCTGAAAGAAATCATGTGGCCAAGCCTGATGCTGGTTGGGTGAGAGATTATTTTCATCCCTTGGGAGGTTGTTTAAAGTCACAGGGCCAAGATAAAGTCTTGAGAATACAAAATGTGGTACAAGGCTGGAGAAATGGCCCTTGTTTTGCAATCTTCTTCTACCCACATAAAGCTGAATGCAAGGTGGCATATGAGTCGAGTTCATGTGCAATGTGCAAAAGCCCCTGGAGCCTTCATACCCATCCCTTCTCCTCTTCCTTCCCTTCCTTCCTCCCACTCCTATTCTCTCTCTCTTTTTGTTTGTTTTTCAAGGTAGGGTCTTTAGCCCAGGCTGACCTGGAATTCAATATGTAGTCTCAGGGTGGCCTTGAACTCATGGCAATCCTCCTATCTCTACCTCCCAAGTGCTGGGATTAAAGGTGTGCTCCACCACTCCCAGCTACCTTCTCTTTCTTTCCTTCTTTCCCTTCTGTCTGTCTTTTTCTATCAAAAATAAAAATATTTTTTAATTGAGCATGAAGATAATCACCAATGCCACATTTCCTAGCTGTTACCTCACTGCTTAGAAGCCCAATCCTCTTAGGTGTATGAGGCCATTGACGATTAGCAGGTGGTATCTTGGAGCTGCAGAGATGGCTCAATGGGTAAGAGCATGTGCCATATATACATGAGTGCCTGAGAGAACTGAGGACCACCCAACTCCAATTCTCTAGCACCCATGTATAAAGCTGGGCATGCTACACATATCTATAACCCCATTTCACAGGGTATGGGCTAGAGATAGGAAGATTGTTGGGACTCACTCAATAAAGCAGCTGCTGGTTGAGTGAGAGACTCTATCTCAAGGAACAAAAGATGAGTGATAGAAAACACATGGTAGTCTCCTCTGGCCTCTGCATGTGGGCTCACTAGCTACAAACATCTGTGCACACATACACATACGAATGCCTGCCACACACACACATGCTTATGTCACACACATCTCACTACACACTACACACACTGTACATACAAACACACAAACAATGTGGTGATATCTTGCTACCAGCTTAGCTTTAGATAGTCGTGTTCTGAGAAACATTACTCTGCTTGAGGGATGAGAGCTCTTACCTGCCTTTGTTCATTTTACTTAGACCACTGAGGGATGGAAAGGTTTTACATATCCATGGAATGCTGAGTCCAAAGGACTGGCATGAGACTCTCTCACTTCTGAGAACAATCCAAACTCCATGACAGTCAACAGCAAGTCATACCAAGGTTGAGGCAAGAAACAGCAATGCGACCAGTGAGACTAGCTCTTGCTAGGAGAGTGACAGCAGAATGGGGAGATGGCTGGAGGGAAGAGAACCTACTGGGAATGATTATTCTGACCATAGTCTGTGTTTCTAGTGGACAGCCAAACTTTTACCTGTCCTCAGCATGGGTAGGAGGGGACAGGAAGACAGGTACTGACCATATTGGGGAAGAAGGAAAGAAAATGGGAATTCCTATAGTCAGAATAGGCTATGTATTGGTCAGTTTTCCTATACTGTGACAAAGTGACTAATGCAATCAACTCAAAGAAGGGAAAGCTCATTCTTACAGTTTAACACACAGTTTCAGAGGTTTCAGTCCATGATTGCTTTTGAGCCTGTGAAGAGGTAACACTTCAGGGTGGAAGCTCACAAAGGAGGAGCTGCTCGTCTCACAGCGGCAAGGACATAGAGACGGGGAGCATTCAAGGGTTCCAGGGTGCAGTATCAAAGGCAAGGAATAACCATCAATGACAATTTTTTTCTGCTACTTCTTCCAGCTATTAATCAATTGTCCCAAACACTTGCAACAAACTCATCAGCATATGACCATTTGAGGGACATTTAAGAACCAAACTATAGTAAGCCACAAGAAGAAAATTTAAAGTGGATAGGTAGATAAAAGGTAATTAGCAGCTAAAGAGATGGCTTAGTAGTTAAAGTGCTTTCTTGTGAAGGCTAAGGACCCAGGTTCAATTTCCGAGTACACATGCATCTGGAGTTTTTTTTTTTTTTTTTTTGGACTATATCATGGGCCTTTTAGCTTTCTGTAATGGTAGGATTTTATGGTCACCTTTTATTGTTAGTGGTAAGAATAATTGTCTTCATTTCCCTTCCTTTTCTGTGGATATATGTGTTGGCATAATAACAGTATGAAACAGTGAACTATGTAAAGATATTACACAGATGCATACAAACAGATGCAAGAGATGGCTGTGAGCATACTAAGCTGATATCCAGTGTATGATTAAACTATATTTATTATTTCTGTTCTATTGAAAGCCATTAGAGGAGGTGTGGGGAGATGTGATATATGGCAGCATTCTTCGACAACAGTGTAAAGTTAATGTTCTCTTTTAAAGTAAATTGCTATGAACATGATAATAATCTTTTAAAGTATGTAACTATTATGCTGGTCTTTCATTAACTTTCATGATACAAATTCCCTATCAGTAGTAAGTGCTCAGAGTGACCTTTTCTACACTGAAATCCTCAGTCTCTGCACATTCAAATACAACTAGTGTACAAAAAGAATGTACCACTCTTTGTGAATGTGAATACGTATGTCAACCTTCTGACTGAGTACTTGGGCTGACATGAATCTGCTTAAAGGATATTTCCTTTTATCCTTTTCTTATTCTTATTGCATCTTTCAGCTTAACTGCAAAATCTTCTGGTTTTGCCATTTTTATCCCATAGGACATGACTATTTTGCTTTAATCTTTTGTATTCATCTGATCTAGCTTTCCACTGTGCATGGATTTCCCATTTGGATTTAAGCTGCTTATAGAATTCTTATTTTGCCTAATTAGTTTTAATTCAGAAAGCTGAGAAAGGACTAAATACATCACTTTTGCCCCCTGTTGCCCCTTTAAAAAGTTCTCTTCCAGATGTAGGCATACAGAGCATAAATAAGTGTAGGTCCAGGCATCACGGTGTAATATAAGTTGCATCATTTTATGGGATTCAGTCCAAGTGCCTATGCTCCAGGCTCCCTTCCTCCCAAATGCCCCCCACCTGCTGCTTACAGAAACTTTCCCTGGCAGGTAAACTTTGCATTTTACAGTTACAAGAACCTGAAAAATGCACAGATTTATGGAGGAGGAAAAAGTGATTTACATTTTTTAAAATTTTTCTGAGAGTAAGGGAATTTTCTTCTTTCTTCATAGCAAATATCAATAAAGACAGATCCTAAGTGGCAAATGCTAAAATGTAGAGTTTCTACTGCAGAATTTGTCTACTCACACTCTATCCAGCAATATGTAAATGTGGGGAATGACTTAGAAAAGTAATGGCTATGATGATGGTCTAAATGGCTTTAGAACATGATTCAGGAAGAACAAGTTCAACTACAGCTCCCTGGATCCTGCAACATACTTCATCTCCTCCGGAAAGCTACTTAATTCAGCCAAATACCACAATATAAAGTTTGGAGCAGAACTGTCATGTTATTTTCTACTTCTAGTGTGATTAAATTCTTGTTATTAGTATTTTTTTTTTAAATTTTTATTTATTTATTTATTTGTTTGAGAGCGACAGACACAGAGAGAAAGACAGATAGAGGGAGAGAGAGAATGGGCGCGCCAGGGCTTCCAGCCTCTGCTAACGAACTCCAGACGCGTGCGCCCCCTTGTGCATCTGGCTAATGTGGGACCTGGGGAACCGAGCCTCGAACCGGGATCCTTAGGCTTCACAGGCAAGCGCTTAACCGCTAAGCCATCTCTCCAGCCCTTGTTATTAGTATTTTAACTTATGTTATCCCTGAACAATATGTGGCCCTAGTATCACATTATTTTCAGGTTGCAATTAACTTTATCTACACATACCCATAAGTGATAATACTCCTCAGCAAAAGTGAGACTACATGTTTAGATTCATTTCATTATTTTTGTTTGTTTGCTGTTCTCTGCATGTGTGTGTGTGTGCATACATGTGTATGTATGTTCATGTTTTATGGGCACAAGTGATGTACATGTTTTCATGTGAGTGAAGGCTGCAGTTGGCATGGGGTGTTTTACTCTATCGTCCTCCATCTCATTTTAAAAATATTTATCTTTATTTATTTGGGGGGGGGGCAGGGAGAGAGAATCCGTGTGCCAGGACCTCTAGCTACTGCAAATGAACTCCAGACACATGTGTCACCTTGGGCATCTGGCTTACATGGGTCCTGGGAAATCAAACCAGGGTCCTTTGACTTTACAGGCAAACACCTTAACCACTAAGCAATCTCTATAGCCTTGCAATCTCATTTTTTAAAAAAGAAAATATTTTTATTTGCACAGAGAGGGAGAGAGACAGAGAAAAGTAAAAGAGAAAAGAGAGAGATTGAGAGAAAGAATGGCACACCAAAGTTTCCAGTCACTGCAACAAACTCCAGATGTATGTGCTACTTTATGTGCATACTGGGAAATCAAAGCTGGGTCGTTAGGCTTTGCAAGCAAGTGTCTTAACCATTGAACAATCTCTCCGGCCGTCCATCTCATTTTTGAGCCAATGATTCTCACTGATCTTGGAGCTCACCAATTTGGCTCGATAAGCTAGCCAGTAATTCCTGGGGATCCTTCTGTTTCTGCCTCCCCATTGCTAGGAATGCAGCTGTGCACCTTCATGCCTGGTATTCCACATGAGTGCTGAGAATCTGAATTCAGGTTCTTATGCTATAATGGAAAGTATTTTACCAAATGAGTAATTTCCCAGACCAAGACTACATCTTAAAAATGCTTTCAAGCTAGGCGTGGTGGCTCATGCCTTTAATCCCAGCACTTAGGAGGCAGAGGTAGGAGGATCGCTGTGAGTTCAAGGCCACCCTGAGACTACATAGTTAATTCCAGGTCAGCCTGAGCCAGAGCGAGACCCTACTTCAAAAAACAAAACAAAAAAATGCTTCCAGTAAAAATAAAGTTATAGAAAACCTAGCAAGAAATGACAGTAACAAATCAAGAGAAAACAAACATCACCTTTTGATAGATTATCAAAGAAAACTGCAACAAAGACAGAAATGTTTAAAATTTAAATAGCTTAGTCCAATAAAATATTAAATTTTAATATTAAAATATGAACATATTTCACATTATTTATGCAAAG
Source organism: Jaculus jaculus (assembly GCF_020740685.1). Taxonomy (NCBI): domain Eukaryota; kingdom Metazoa; phylum Chordata; class Mammalia; order Rodentia; family Dipodidae; genus Jaculus; species Jaculus jaculus. The sequence continues at coordinate 1,464,944 of NC_059116.1, read as the reverse complement.
CTTTAAGGATACACACCCAACCCCAATTTAACAAATTAACTATTTAAAAAATAATTTTCTTTTTTTTCTCAATTTTTATTAACATTTTCCATGATTATAAAAAATATTGGGCTGGAGAGATGGCTTAGCGGTTAAGCACTTGCCTGTGAAGCCTAAGGACCCTGGTTCGAGGCTCGGTTCCCCAGGTCCCACATTAGCCAGATGCACAAGGGGGCGCACGCTTCTGGAGTTCGTTTGCAGTGGCTGGAAGCCCTGGCGCACCCATTCTCTCTCTCTCCCTGTATCTGTCTTTCTCTTTGTGTCTGTAGCTCTCAAATAAATAAATAAATAATGAAAAAAATATATCCCATGGTAATACCCTCCTCCCTCCCCCACTTTCCTGTTTGAAATTCCATTCTTCATCATATCCCCTGCCCATTTCAATCAGCCTCTCTTAAAAAAATAATTTTCTTAAGTGTGTATTTGTCATTTGTATTTATTCCTCTGAGAACTGCTTGTCCAGTTCTTTACCCCATTTTGTGAGTGGGTTGTTTGACTTTTTACTGATTAGTTTTTTGAGTTCTTTGTAGAGTGTAGAAATTAGGCCTCTGTCAGTTGGATAGCCAGCAAATATTTTCTCCCATTCTGTGGGTAATCTATTGTCTGTGAAGAAACTGTTCAGCTTCATGAGTTCCCAGTGGTTGAGTGATTGTTTAAGATCCTGTGCTACTGGGGTTTTGTTCAGGAAGTCTTTTCCCATTCCTTTATCGTGTCAAGTTCTTCCTATTTTTTCTTCCAGTAATAACAGAGTTTCCAGTTTCATATTGAGGTCTTCGATCCATTTGGACTTGATTGTTGTGCATGGAGAGGTATGTGGATCAAGTTTCAATTGCCTGCGTATGGTTATCCAGTTTGTCCAGCACCATTTATTGAAGATGTTGTCTTTTTTCCAAGCTACATTGTAAGGGCCTTTGTAAAATATCAAGTAGCTGTAGTTACTTGACCCAAAGTCCAGGTCCTTGATCCTGTTACATTGGTCTATACTCCTGTTTTTATGCCAGTACCATGCTGCTATTATTACTATGGCTTTGTAATATAGCTTTAGATCAGGTATGGTGATGCCTCCAGAGGTGTTTCTTTTGCTGAGGATATGCTTGGATATCGAAGGTCTTCTGCCTTTCCATATGAATTTTGAGGTCATTTTTTTCTATCTCTGTGAAGAACAATGTTGGGATTTTGACTGATATTGTATTAAATCTGTATATTGCCTTTGGTAAGATTGCCATTTTCACAATGTTAATTCTGCCTATGCAGGAATATGGAAGGTCTTTGCATTTTCTCAGGTCCTCCTCAATTTCTTTTTTTTTTTTTAAGTGTTTTTATGTTTTCATTGTATAGGTCTTTCATATCCTTGGTAATTGTTATTCCTAGGTATTTTTGTTGTTGTTGTTGTTATTGAAAATGAGACAATGTCATTTGTCTCTTTCTCTGTATCTTTGTCTTTTGCATATAGAAAGGCTACTGATTTTTTTTTTTACATTGATTTTGTATCCTGATACTTTGCTGAAGGAGTTCCCTCTAAGAGTTTTGAGATGGAGGCTCTCAGGTCTCTTATGTACAGAATCATGTCATCTGTGAATAGAGCTAACTTAACTTTTTTCTTTCCAATTTGTATCCCTTTTATTTCTTTCTCCTATCTTATTGCTTGAGCTAGGACTTCCAGTACTATATTGAAGAGCAGAGGTGAGAGTGGATACCCCTGTCTTGTTCCTGATCTCAATGGGAATTCCTTCAGTCTCTCTCCACTAACTATTATTTGGACTTAGGAGCTTTATTTATAACCTTTATTATGTTGAGATATAAACCACTCATGCCAATTCTCTTGAATCATCAGGGAAATGCAAATTAAAACAACTATGAGATTCCACTTTACCCCAGTAAGGATAGCAATCATTAAAAAAAATCATGGTGCCAGCACACGGGTGAAGGAGATATACATAGAGAACAATCAACTCCTACCAAACCAGATATCCAGAGACATAGAGGCTCCCAAGATCACATCACTGAAGCAGACCTAAAATGAACCCAACATAGCTCAGGTAAATTTGTGAGAGAGGGGCTGGAAAGAATTGTACAGGCACATGTTGAGTCATTATGCACAGAGACATTGCCTACTGATGGCTGAGCCCACAATGTACTACACACAGTCCCCAGTGAGAGGGAAGGACAGGGAGGAGGCTAACAATACCAACATGACTGTATACACTGTGTGTATAATTAATAAAAAAAGAAAAAAAATCACAGCAAAATTGTTATTCAGATAGTTACCCCCAAAATACAATAGGTTAGATTGCATTAAGCAAAGAATAGGATCAAAAAACTTTAAACTTTAGCTTACACATTTTCTAGATACATTGAAAAGTTATCACGAACTCAGACAACCCCTCTAATACTTGAGACTTGTGTCTAATCCTTTCACACCCACAAACTTGCCCCATCCTCAATTATTGCCATTCATTCATATACATATATAGTCATTCATTTATATGTATTTTAATTCATTCATATATTGTCATTCATTTATATATATATATATTATATATATTATATTTATATATATTAATATATTTATATATATTATATGTATATATACATACACATACATACATATAAATATATATACATATATATGGGCATTTTAGAAATTACTTCCCATTCCTGGAAAGACCCCCTACCAGCAGCAGCTGATAGGAGCAAGGGGTTTATTTCAGCTTACAGCTTAGAGGGGATATTTCTTCATGTCAAAGAAATCATGGTCAAGCTGATAGCCAGGGTATCACATCCACTGGGCGAAAGCTATGTCTTCTTGGTATTGTTCCTATGTCCCTGGCAATTTTTACTGGACTTCACTCTATCTTATGTTGATATAGCCAGCTGCTGTTTAGACTGTTTGCATTGTGTATCATTTTTCATCCTCTTACTTTGAAACTGTCTGCATCTTTACATTCCAAGTGAGATTCATATAGACAGTATATTGTTGGGCCATGTTTTATAAACAATTCAGTATACCCATCGTTTGAAATGGTTATATTTAGATAATCTGCATTTAATGAGATTAATAACTCCAAGGACTTAAATTTTTATTTTCTATTTCTTGTCTTCATGTTATTTACTGGTATTCATTTTTAGTATATCCATTTGAACATTTTCTAGAATTTACATAAAATCATAGCATGTCACAATTTCAGATATTGTCATCTTACCCATTGTAGCAGTTACCTTCTTATTGCTAGGACAAAGCATCTGACCAGAAGCAACTTATGAAAGGAAAGTTTACTTCAGCTTACAATTTTGAGGGGAAGTTTCATCGTGGTAGGAAAAGCACAACAAACAGCTGAGTGTCATATCTTTTCATATCAACTGAGAAGCAGCAAGAGTGACTTAGCTAACACTGGCAGGGTAGGCTGGGTATAAGACCCCAAGGCTCATGCCAGTGGCACACCTCCTCCAGCTAGGTTCCACCTCCCAAAGGCTGGTCCACCACCTGGGGATTAAGTATGAAGCATGACCACAAACACAGTCCACATTCAAACTACCACACCATGTGTGTCCATTCACCCTATCCGTCTAAGAATGAACACTTAAATATTTTCTCTAAACACATTCAGAAATATATTAGATAATTACTTTAATTTTAGCTTCAACTATCAAAAAGAATTTAGAAAACTTAAGGGAAGAAATGTGTTTTATGTTTACTTCACATTTCTGTTTACTGAGTTCTGTCTTCCTTCCTTCCTTATTGTCCCTTTTCAATCTAGACAACTTCCTTTAGCCACTCTTCTGGAATAAACTCTTAGTTCCCCTTCATCAGAGAATGTCTTGACCTCCTTTTATTCCTGGGGAATGGGGTAATACTGGATAGAGGAGCCTGTATGAGCTTTTCTTTGCTGTCAGCATTTGAAATTCACTGCTTCCTTGACTCTCTCTGTTCCTATGGGTCATTCCATGACTTTCTTCCACAGTTGGGTTCTCTTGATTCTTTCCACAGTTTCCTGTGATATTTTAAAAAGATTGATTCTGATACTTTTATGTTTATTTTGTGGCATTTATCTTGTTTTGGGTTTGTTCAACTTCTTAAATCTTGCTCTTACTATGTCTGTAAAGGTTTCAGCCATTATTTCTGAGTACTTTTCAACACTATCCACTTCCTCCTCCCACTCCAGCTGTATTTATTACCTTCTCATTGATGGGATGAAATAGCTGACACAAATCAGGGAAGAAGCATGTATATTATCTTACAGTTCAAGCTTATAGTCCATCATGATAGGAAAGGTGTGAAGGTATGGTGGCAGGAACTTGAGGAAACTGGTTACATTCAGTCCATAGGGAAGAAGTGGAGAGTAATGGGAACTCTTCTCAACCAGCTCTCTTCATTTTATATAGCCGAATCCAGAGGCCATGGAATGGTGCAGCCCTTACTTAAAGTAAGTCTTTGCACCTCATTTAACCTAATCAAAATAATCCCTCACAGTGCATGCCCAGAGGCTAAACTAATATAGGTAATCCCTCCTACATGATTCTAGGACCTGTCAAGTTGCCAGTCAACATAAACCATCACAGAGGGACTCTGATGAGATGAAGTTAGGTCTTTTGTTAAATGTGCATAGGTCCCTGAAGATTTGATCCCCTTCAATCTTTTTTTTTTTTTTTTTTTGTTTGTTTTTTTTGTTTTACTCCTTGCAATTTTCTATGAGTAGTCTAGATTGCATAATTACCATTGTTCCATCTTTCAGTTCACGGGTGAACTCTGCCCTCTACACAAACACTGACTCCATTATGATGTTTTTATTTTGGCCACTGTATTTTACAGTGCTGGAATTGCCAACACATTCATCTTTACATCTAGCATTTATTTGCTAAGTCCTTCTTAATTTTGAAATTAGTTTCAAGTGTACTCATGATTTCTCATTGAAGCTATTCATGATGGCTACTTCAGGATTTCTGCTGGGTAATTTTAACAGCTTTGTCATCTCAGTGCTGCCATCAGATGCTTGTCTTTTTTGATCAATATTAGAACTTAATGGTTCTTTTTTTAATGACCACAGAGATTTTATTACATTGTAGATAGAACCTAAAATGTTTAGGAAAAATATAAAACACAGAATACAGAGATCCTCTGCCCATAAAAAGGCAGGAGTTTACTGATTCTTGATATATGAAATGTCTTAAATTGAAAATTGGGTCCTTTAAGGTATTGTATTATAGGATGCTAGATCATTTTTTATTGGCCATTGCCTGCTGCTACCATTCTAACAAAGGTGTATGTGTGTGTGTGCTATGTGCAATGACACCTAAGGGTGCCTGGATAATGTTAGTGGAGACTGAAGGCTTAGCTTCTTTCTAGCCCTCACTAATGTCTTCCTGGCAGGGAAGATTGGAAGAGCCTCACTAACAATTCTTTGATGGCCTCTGCTCATACCAGTGAGAGCTCCTCATTCCAAAGGGGTAATGGTAAAAACCTAAATCTTTGCTAGAATCTCTTGATATCACCTGTCGTGGTTTGAATAGATGACCCCAGTATATTCAGTTTTTTATTTGTTTGTAGTTTCATCTGCAGCCACCTGGCTGGAGGAAGTGTCAGTGGGTGGATCTTAAGGTGGGGTGGTAAGTTTCAGATTTCAATATACACATATGCAAAGTGCACCTAGCTGGAGTTCCTAAGGTGTGCTATGTGGTTTGGAGCTTTTTGGCTTGTGCTTCTCTCTCTGTGCTTGGTCCTGTGAAAGCAGGCCAGTTTCTTCTGGCATTATGGAACTTTCACTGGATCTGTAAGCTTCAATAAATATCCCTTCCTCCATAACTGTGCCTGGTCTAGAAGTTTATCTCAGTGAACCTGAAGCTGTCTGCTATATCACCCTAGAAGGGAAATGGTGATGACTTTCTGATTTCAGATTGGGAAGAAATCTAGGCCCACAGATGACATTCGGGAAGAGGGACACCTTACAGAATTCTAACAAAATTAAAAACATAGGCTTCAACATTCTTACAGCATGAAAGTTGGGGCAGCTCTTACTTTGCTTTATGTGTTGAGAATCCATTTATTTACTTCTGGTCATCCCATCCCTAACAATACTCTCTTCTTTTTAAACTTCATTTTAGCATACAAAGCAATGGGTTTCATTTTGGGGCATAAATTTTTATCCCCTTCCCAGTGTTCCCCCCATCCTTTGTTTGTTACTTCTTTCTGTTTATCCACCCTCCAAATACTTCTCCCTTTTGCTTTCATGTCACATGTATTCCAGTACCCTGCTGTCACCTTAAGATATCTTCTATCTAATGGTCCTCTTTTTATGACCTACACACATGTGAACATGCACACTCACATATATATGTATAAATTTAAATCTAGCATTTTGAGAGAAAATATGTGGTACTCATCTTACTATGTCTGGCTTTTTAAAATTTAACATAATGATCTCTAATGCTACCTTTTTTCTGAAAATGTCAGTTCATTCTTCCTTAGATTTGAATAAAATGGCACACTTTCTTTACCCATTCATCTTCAGAGGAACACCTATGCTGGTTCCATTTCTTAACTACTGTAAACAAACATGGATGTGATTATCTCTGTGGTATGCTGATTTCAATTCATAGGTTATATACCCAGTAGTGGTATAGCTATGCCAGATGGTGGTTCTATCTTTTGTTTTGGGAGTAACCATCCATAGTGCCTTTAGGTGATTGTATCCCCATGAAAAGTGTACAAGGGTTCCACTTTCCCACACTCTGGCCAGCATTTGTTTCTATTTTTTTTTTTTCATCATGACAGATGCAATAGGATTCCAAAGCAATGTTATAGTGAAATCTTTGGGGTTATTTTAGTATCGTGTCATCTGCAAATAGGGATATTCTGACTTCTTCCTGTCCTATTTATAACCCCCTTATTTCATTCTCTTTTCTTAATGATCTGGCTGAGACCTTGAACTCTTTTCTAGGTAAGAGTAGAGAGAGTGGGTACTCTTATGTCGTTACTGACTGTAGAGGAAATGTTTTCAATTTTTTGCAATTTAGGATAATGTTGAAAATATGATAAAGTAAAAATATTACAAAAAGTATAGTAAAAAGAAAAACAAAGTGCAAGGAGGGAGAAGGAGGAGGACCTTAGATCAGTTTCTTTCTGGGCCCTTAAAACTTGATGACTGCAGTTTATATCCATGAGGCAGGGGGATCTGGATTAGTTGAATTTAATAGCCTGCATTAGAATGTCTATTAAAACTGTCTTTCCTTTTATTTATTTACTTACTTACTTATTTATTTGGTGTTTTGAGGTAATGTCTTGCTATAGCCCAGGCTAATCTGGAGTTCATTATATAATCTCTGTCTGGCCTCAAATTCACAGTGATCCATGTACCTCTGCCTCACCTGCCCCAGGCTTGAGATTAAAGGCATGCACACCACACCCAGCTTGTCTTTCTTTTCTTAGTTTCTTTTCTTTGCTTACAGAGGTCTTAGCTGTCACACTTAGCTTTCCAGTATGTGGGCTGGGCAGGTTTTCTCATGGTCTAGATATTCCCCAGATTATACTCCCAGGGAAGTAATAGACCTTCCCAGGTTGTGTCTCCTAAGTGCATCGATAGCATGAGAAGCAACCTCAACATTGATATCTGTACAGGTCTAGAACCTGACTTCATGACTTCATGATCTAAGCAATAATCATCCTGCTGGAGGGGTTCACATCAGTTTTACAGCAGTAAAAAGCAATGAGATGATGCAAAAGATTGATCCACCAGTTGACCTCAGGCTGAAGGCTATCAAGCTCCACAGTTATGATCAGATGATGAGATCAACGCCTAGCCACTGAGGTAGGGTTATTCACTACCCTGCCTGAGCTGAGCCTCCTATAGTCTGCACTTTTCAGCATATCATCACCTGGCCCTCCAGGACTGTCTCTTGTCCTGGGGCAATGGCAGGTTATATTCAGGCTCCCTGAGATGTAGCTACTCCCTATTCTCTCAATATGGTTTGTGCTTACATTTAGCACTAGTGACTCTAAGGGACCTAAAAAGTTGAAATAACTTTTACCACAAGAATGAGCTCCACTATGGGGATAGGTATTAATCATCATTCCCCAAGACCCTCATCTACCCTGTGCTCAGAATCCCATGAGGAGTCTTCAAATTCCTAAAATGGCTTTTAGGTTGTTGGATATGAATCTATTTCCCATTTGCTTTCAAGTTCAGCATGTCTAAGTGTTTAGACCAATTAGAACTGACTCCCTCATCTGAGTATTTTTCAAAAGCCTATCTACTTTTCATCTTCATGGTCCTCACTGTAATCCACTGTTATCACTTCTTCCCCAGGCTACTAATACTATATTCAGATTTGTCTATCTGCATCCATTTTAGCATTTCCATCATCTTTTCAGCACCTTGCAGCTAATGTTTTCTAAATATTCTTCTCAGAACACAGCTCATTTGCAACTTTCTTTCACATTACTCTTAAAATAAGGATCAAAATCATTCCTAAGCCACACAGGGCTTGTGTAACCTAGCTCAGTCCCAGCATGCATCATGCTTCTGCCTCCTATGTTCAGTCAACATTGTGGCAGCTGTTCTGATTCTCAAACAGGATAAAACCTTTGGACATGTTGATACCCAGTTGGGATCACTCCTTTTTCCATCTCTCTGCCCATTTAAGTAGCACTTATACTATCCAAATGTCTTTTACTCCAAGAAACCTTCCTTTCCTTCTTCAGCTCTCTATTTATCTGGTTTCAACATTGCATGTGTTTCCTTTACACAATTTATCGCAAATAACTGGATGGTATCTCCTCTATTGGGATCTAAATTCCAAAAGAGAAAAGACAGGCAACCTAACTTCTTTGTAAGAACTTCTAGCACACAGTAGACATTTAACAGCTACCTATAGATTTAGTGAACCTCACAGGATCATATTAAATTTCAACATGCTTTCATGGAGCTACCGCTAATGCTAATTCCCTCCTCTAAACTTCTGACACACTTTGTAATTCACCCACTATATTTTCTTTCTTTTTGGGTAAGGACCTGGTATTTTTAACATATTTTTTGGTCAAGATCAGATCTATTGCTTTTGAACTTCCAGTGTCCAGAACATTGTCCTGGAGACAGTATGTAACCAACAAATTCTTCTCATTATTCATTATAATAATTGGAAACTTAATGGTATTATAGTTAATGCAATAAAACTTTCTAACTTAATTATTTTCTCAAATAATGTATAATGTTAAAGCATGCTCTTCCAAAGTAATTAAATGTCATAATTATCTAACACACTATTAGGCATGCTTTCTGTTTTAAATCAATAACATATTATAGTGCTTTTACTTTGACTGAAAACACAAATGTCTTCAGATGGTATTCAAATGGTTTAGATTACACAGATGCAGTGAACATGTAGTGAAATACTGAAAAGGCACTAAAGAATTTTCTAGGAATGGCACATGAGCCAAGAAAATGACATTCATCTTGGAGGACTTTTCTCCCCCTGAACAAGTTTGATAAAAGCCTTTTACTCCACTTTGACCTTAAGCACTTAGAAATCATTTGTTTTTATGAAAGTCCTATGGTACAAGATCAAGGCATCCCAAATAGTGACTTCTGTCTCATATTTCACTTGCACATGGTTTATCACTCTAGGCTATATTAGTGTTTTACATAAAGGATTTTAGATAGATTTCACTCTTGTGCCTTTGCTGGCCTCCCTCAACTTCAATAGCTTTGAGCTCTCAAAGCTGGCTGCAAACACAATACTGCACCTCTTTTGCCTTTGCCTTGTCTCTTAGAATACCCTAGTTTACAGCAGCTGCACACCTATGGTCACTTATCCAGTTTCTATGTTTCAGAAATCTTCTTATTTTATGAAATAAGTGCATTTTATCTTAGTGCCATAGCTTTGTGGTACTTTGCAACTTACTCTGAGGAAGAGGCAGTGGAATGCCTTCCAGTGTTGCATTTATAACTCTATACCACCAGGGTTTAGGATATGTTCTACTGTGATGGACAGTAGAGATTGCGTTCAGTTTAGGTGAACTTTTATCCATCCTCATGATCGAGATGCTTAACTTTGGTATGCCCAGGGTACCTAACAACTAAAGCTTTACCAGAGAGCTATAAATATTGGTGTGACCCAAAAAGCACCATAATGTTAAGAAGTGACAGGAGTATTCCACACTGTAATATCTTTATCATATCTTCCAAGCTCAGGATGTATTGTGGAAGAGGTGGCAGAAAGAATGTAAAGACCAAAGGAAGGGTAGGACTGCTTGCAATGCAATCATTCAGGCAGTAATTGCCCTCAATATCCATGACCTCACAGTTCCTAACACTACCTTCACAAGACCCTCATAACAGAAGGAAAAGATGATGACATTAAAATAAAAGAGAAACTAACAGAGAAAGGGAGGGGATATGATGGAGAGTAGATTTGTGAATGGAAAAGTGGAGGAGGGAGGAAATTATGATTTATTGTCTGGAAGTTGTCAATAAAAACGTTTTAAACTTTTTTATGTTGCATACAATGTGTTTGCAATCAGAACTTCATAGATTATAAAAGTATTTATTACTAATCTATAGAGTATGCAGAAATATTTAGCATGCTGCTTTGGCTTCTATTTCTTTTTTGTGTATGATTCTTCTTTTAAAAAACATACTTCATATTTTCCTTTTTATGTAAATATCTGTTTAACTTTTTACTGTAAGAATATAAATGTGGTTTCTTTGAAGTTTATTGAGTTCAATTATTGTTTTATGCTTCCTTCTGATTTCGCACTTTCATTATATGTACTTCATCCTTTCATAGAACTGGTGATAATCTCAACTTGTCAGACTCAAATACTTACTCATCTCTGTCATAACACAAATAAACTTGTTATAAATATATAAAAGATTTGTTCAGCTGTGGAAAGTGATATAAATTCTTAATAGCTTATTACTTTTAACCCAGGTAAATGTTTCATTTATATTGTTTAAGGGCACAATTACGTTCATTTCATCTGAAATCAAGTCTCTAAAACATATTTCCCAAAAAGCATCAATACCTTGTATTTAGTTCATGGACATAGCTAGCATTTTAACTTTTCTGGAGTTCTTGTAATGAAGAGTCCTGTCATGTATATTTAAGAATACTCTACCTGGATGACTGTAAAAGTACTCCTGGGGAGGCGGCACAGGGAATGAATAAATAAATAAGTAAACCCTGGTTGTGCAAGCAGGAGGGCCTGAGTCTGCATCCCCAGAACCCACATAGAGCCAAAAATAGTACTGCTCTGGTCCTGGTGCTCTAACCTGTGAGATGGGAAGTGAAGATGGAAAGGTCTGTAAAGCTCACTGACTAGCTCAGCTGGACAGTGCATGAGTGAGCAAGAGAATCTGCCTCAAATGAAGTGAAAGATGAAGACTGACTCCCAAGATTGTCCTCTGATTTTCACTGGCATGTCATGGTACACATATCCAGACTCACACACAAATACAAGCACATATACCCAAACACACTCAGGGGTAAAGATGAAAAAATATTACAATAGAAAACTGTAATTTTAAAAAAGTTTAATTCACCGAAAATTATTATGAATTATCAATACAGGAATATGAATTGCAAGGTCTCTATGGGAAGGTACACTGTAAAATTTATGGTAAAATCAGGTGCCAAAGCTACTGTTTCTTTGAAATTCTTTCACACACACATGAGATCTTGGCTACCCTTGTGGTTGTCACCCAGCTCCTAGCAAAGTGTTGCCAGTGCTCCTTGGTCCACAACTCTTGAAATGAAAATCCAAGGTCTTTTGTTACTCCTGAACCTTGAAGCCTTGGTCCATGAATTGATGCTCTGAAAAACCAATGGTTTGAATGGTTTCTCTGAAGTTCTGCCTGGATTTCCTGGAATAACTTGGCACTTCCTTTTACTTCTCCCCGTGAAACTATGTCTGGGTTATCTATGACACATTTTTGTGTGTTTTTCTACCTGTATACTCCTTCATCTGCTCCATGAAGTTCATGATCCTATGGGTTTTCTCTCTATCACTGATCTCTACATATAGACAATGGAAAGGTAGCACAAAAGTGTGCTCTACAAATGACTCTGAAATGGAAGACCAAAAATTTTAGAGGCAAGAAAGTCATTTGAGCAAAAGTCTCTAACCCACTAAAAGGCAGAGCTGCGGAGCAGATTTTCCTGAGCCCTCACACTGCAGTCATACCAGCCACCTTAGCTGCTGTATGAATAAAAGAGTCCCTCTGTTTCGTTCAACTTTTCAGCCATCTTCAGACACATTGCAAAATAATTCCAGTATTTAGTGATTGCAATGTCCTCTAGGATTTGACTTACACAATCCATGTCTTCCCAAGTTTATGCACTCAGAACTACCACATGTAATCCATCCAGATTATTCATTTTTTTCTCCAACAAAAACAAAAGTGATAAACATATTATTTGTGTTTAAGTAGTAAGTTATTCCAGTTTCTAGAAGTGGGTGCTTCAGGAAAAGTGAAGGAGGTCTGGTTGAAATTTCTAGAACTGATTGTGTTATTGTTTGTTTTATACTTCTAGTCAAGCTTTTATCATTATCTGTGCCTTATCACAACTCCCTCCATAGACCCTTTTCTGGAGAGAAGAGTGATGTCATCTCTCCTTAAGTTTCACATACATTAGCATTTTTATATTTCAAGTCTACAACTAACCAAAATTGAAGCATAAGGGTTTGAACCTATAGCTCAGTGGTAGAGCACTCATCTAGTATGCATGAGACCCTGGGTTCAATCACCAAAACCTAAAAGTAAAAAGAAAGAAATCTAAGCATGAACTTTTCCTCATGGAATTCCGTCAAACTCATATAAAGCTCTGCCTTTAAAAGCCAGGCATGGTGGTACATGCCTTTATTATCAGGAGGCAGAAGTAAGAGGATCACTATAAGTTCAAGGCCCTGAGACTACATAATAAATTCCAGGTCATCCTGGGCTAGAGTGAGAGACCCTACCTCAAAAAAGTAAATAAAAATAAAATTCTGCCTTTATGGAAGCAGCTTTTGGTGCAGGAGTTTGAGCAAGCCCCAAGCATGCTAAGTGCATACTTTGCCACTCAGCACCAGCCCCAGATACATAATCAACATCATACTATACATAAGTGCTTCATCTATCTTTACATGTTTTTCTCAAAAGTATGTCTGCCTGCAGACAAAAAGTAAAAGTGAGATTGTCTTTCACCTGGGAATAAAGAAAATATGATAAAATATAAACCAGCCCAAATAAACTGAAGACACTGACTGATAAGGGAATTGGATAAACATATTGCTACAGACTGTTCCTTTAAGTAGAGGCATTCCTAAAATGCATTCTATTTTATATTTCTAATGAAAACATGAAACATAAATCTACTTTTCCATTCTATAGGGTTTCCTTGAACAGCCTGCCCCCTCCCTAATGAGCCAGAATATGGTGTGCCACGTGACAGCACAGCACGTTGGTAATGCTGACATTTTACTTTTAATTGAAATCAAAGAAGAAAGTAAAACTGGTCCTTCACAGAAATTAATAGGAGAGACCCAGAAATACTTCCCTCTGTCTTAAAGGAGTCCAGTGCAAAAGGAAGCTAGTTCTGTCTCATGAATCTGAGATTATCTTCAAAATTACATTCTCTGGAAAGAATACATCTTATGAGGATGGAATGAGAGCACATAGTCTGATGGGCATACCGAATGAAATGAAAGAAAGCAAAATGCATATCTGCATTTCTACTTTTTAAAATTTATATGCATGCAGAGTTCCAAGAAAAATTGTTGAATTTTACTACAAACAAAAATGATAACCAAAGGAAAAGCGCTCATATTATCAACAAAGTATCTACAAAAATAAGTCAGAAAATACATACTGTGGAAGATAAGATAGACTTACCTTAATAAAACTAAATCCTTACATGGATAAAGTACATTTATTTTAAAATAGTTTTCTAGCAATACCAGTAGCAGTAGTACTTTAAACGGTTGTAGTTTCATTTAATCATTAACATCTCTTTATCTGTGTATAGCTTATGGAATATCTTATAAGAATTTTAATATTCAGAAGCCCAAACATTTATCTTGTCAGAATTTCTAGAACTGATTGCTAATACTTTGTACAAAAAAACTTGGCTTTCCTATGTGAGTCACTCAAAGCCTTGTTCAGCAAGGGCTGACACAAGAACACAGTTCAAGGTGCTTGACAGGAGTAGTCTCCATCCAGTGTGGCAGAAAGACGCTTTAGATAAATGATGATGTGAGGACTATGGGAACAAAGTGCTTTCTAAATGGCTGTTTCAAGGAGTTAGGGTAGCAAATGAAAAGGAAGGATAGAGGAGGAAGAGTTGATATGTAGGCTTGTCTTCGGGATATGGAAACTTGTGCAGGTTTGTAAGCTGAGTCTAAGAGGAAAGTTTGAACTTTCAGAAAAAATAGAGGAATAAACAGTAGATAAATCCTGCTATTATTACTTCTTAAATGTGGGTCTTTCCAAAACTTCTCCACAGTGACCTTGATTGCTTTCTTTGCTTAGCTCAGACATAAGGGTTTATGTTCATCAGAACTGATTGAAATAATATGTGGCATGTCTTAAGGACTGAAGGCCAGATGTTGCCATTCTTCTAGAGCACTTGAGCCAGTCTTGACCTCTCAAAGACCAGGCATGCCAAACGGAGGAATGTATCCCTGTGAACATACAGTGAAGATACTTTCCTGGGACTAGTAAGTAATCTCCCCTGTGGTGTTCAACCAGTGATGCTTCATGGAGGTTTCTTCATATTCTATAACTACTGAAAATTCATACTATAGCATTTAAGGAAAATTAGGGAGCAGATTAACTTTAAAAAGGGTATGAGTGGGGCTGGAGAGATGAATCAGTAGATAAAGCACTTGCCTCTCATGTCTGAGTACCTAAGTTCAATCCTTAGACCCCCACCCAAAAAGCCAGAAGCCTTCTTTAATCCTTGCACGTTGACAGTAAGATGAGAGACAAAGACAGGAGAATTTCCTGGATGCTGTCAGCAAGCACAGCGAAAAGAGGGATATGGCAGCCTGTACGGGGCGGGGGGGGGGGGGGAGACAGAGAACAGTGAGGCAGACTTGATAGTCTTCTGACCTTCACACATGCTCTATGGCACATGCACACATGCACTCATACATACACACACACTCTCCAACACAAATAATATCTTCAAAAATAAGCATGAATGACAAACATGCACAAATGCAAAAACAAAAACAAAATCCCCTTTATTTTTGATCTATCTGGTATTCCATTAAAATTTCACCAAAGTATGTCTAAGTTACCTTATGAAAAGGAATTTAACAAATCCTATGGATAACTCAAATAAAATAATAAAGCACTTACCTTTGTCACAAATTAACCAACATTAAAGAGAAATTCTCATTTGAATTGAACTGTTTTTCTCCAAAGAATCCCTTTCTTTTAATGAAAGTTATTGCAATATGCTCAGAATAGATGTTTAAAATCTTTTTCTTAAGTTCTGGAAATCTCTCACATTGAAACAGTCCCAGTCTGACAGCCCAGTAATAACTATTAATTATTAAAATAACATTAAAGAGCAACTGTTCTGCTCATGGATTTAGCTGCAAAATCTTGACTCACACCAATGGGACATAGCTGAATTCTCATCATGTGCTATGCTGAAAACTTACCCCCAAGGATCTGAGGATCATACACAACCAAAGAAAAGATGAATTCACTTTGAAAGACATAATCTTCAACAAAATTACTATTTATCATGGAATTTCTTTCATATGTACAAATTATATTGCCTAAAATTTATCTACAATAAAAATTATCTTTCTATTGCAAAATAATTTGGATGCTTATAAAATTTACAAAATTTTACATGTGTCTCTTTTATGAAGACACCCTACAGCCAAACTAATCCCATACATTTTTATGTACAATATTTTTTATAGACACTACTGCCATAATGCTTGATCTAAAGAATGTTTTTTTTCTTTTTTTAATAATTAGGTTTTTTAAGAATGTTTTTTGTTCATTTTTATTTATTTATTTGAGAGTGACAGACAGAGAGAGGGAGAGACACAGATAGAGAGAGAATGAGCGTGCCAGGGCCTCCAGCCACTGCAAACGAACTCCAGATGTGTGCTCCCCCTTGTGCATCTGGCTAACGTGGGTCCTGGGGAATCGAACCTCTAACCGGGGTCCTTAGGCTTCACAGGCAAGCGCTTAACCTCTAAGCCATCTCTCCAGCCCTTTAATAATTAGTTTTGTATTCAGCAAATACAGTCAGTTTGGTACCATTATTAGGCTCATCCATGACCTGCCCCCTCCCCATTGGTCCCTCTTTGTTGAGGTACATGGGTCGTGCATTGTGGAGTTAGCACACAGTTATGGGTAAGATAAATGTCTCTGCATATCATGACCCAACATGTGGCTCTGACATTCTTTCCGCCCCCTCTTCTGCAAAATTTCCCTGAGCCATGTTGGGTTCATTTTTGGTCTGCTTCAGTGATGTGTTGGGGGGGTCTCTGAGGCTCTGGCTCTCTGATTTGGTAGGAGTTGATTTTTCTCTGTGTTGGCCTCCTTCCCCCTTGTGATGGTATGATTTTTGTTGTTATTGATATATATTCCTCTAAGCAGAGGAAGAGGGGGGAAGTATTCAT
Source organism: Jaculus jaculus (assembly GCF_020740685.1). Classification (NCBI taxonomy): domain Eukaryota; kingdom Metazoa; phylum Chordata; class Mammalia; order Rodentia; family Dipodidae; genus Jaculus; species Jaculus jaculus. The sequence continues at coordinate 1,448,281 of NC_059116.1, read as the reverse complement.
AATCAATGGGGTTAGTATTTTTAAATTAATTAATTTATTTAGTAGAGAGAAAGAGGCAGTCAGAGAGAGGAAGAGAGTTTCCATTTTTTGAAAAGACAGCATGTTTCATTTTGGTTTTTATTTCTGTTTAAGTAACAAGTAAAAAATGTATGCACTGTAATGTAGACAGTGTGTTCAAATGCCAAATTCAGCCACTTACACTTAAAAAGCCACGTTATTGCTATAAAGCAAAGAAAATGAACTTGATAATCTTCTGTGTCTGAAACCAGATTATTCCCTTTTGGGACAGTTCATTTGGCTGACAACTAATGTGACTGACAAAGTGACTGGTTAGATTTTCATATTACTAGGGAAAGAAAAGCTTAAATCTTATGTAGAAATTTAGCAAAAGTACATTTAAAATATTCTGTGAAATTCCTGCTGGTAAAATTGAAATAGTTGCCAGAATTAAAAGAAACCTGGAAAAAAAGAAAGAGGGATGGGAGAACCTGGATGGAAAATCTGGAAACGTAACTATTGCTAACAAACCCTATGTCCTGGAATTGATTGCTTCATGTTTCTGGACTGCCATTCCCTTCCGTGAAAAATGTTGGTGGGCAAGATGGTCACTAATTGCATGACTATGAGATTAGATGCTTTGATATACTATTAAAATGAAACACGATAAAAATCTCATAGTCATCTCAATAGATGCCTAAAATGCATTTGATAAACTTAAATGCATTCACAATTAGAACTTCTCAACAAGCTAAATATAAAAGAAATTATGAAAGATTAGGAACGAGACTTCTTGTCAGTTATTCAACATAGTGCAACATTGCTCAGATAGCAATTATTCAAGAAAGCGGGGAATGTGTCTGAACTAGAAAGAACTATTTCTGCTTATAGGTTACATGATCTTATCTGTAAACAGTCCTTAAAGCTGTAAAGACCACACACACACACACACACACACACACACACACACACACACACACACACACATCCCTGTTGAAATTGCTCAACTTTGAAAAATATTCCCCTATAGGGGCATGTATTTGAACACTTAGTTCCTGGCTGGTTGCACTGTTTGGGGTAGTTGTGAGTCATTGGGAGTTGGAGCCTTTCTGGAGGAAGTGGGTCACTGTGAGTGGGACTTGTTTTCTAGCTCAGCTTTACTTCCTATGGGTTCCCTACTTTCTGACTGTGGGTATTATGTGACCTGTCAACCCTTGCTCTTGCTACATGCATTTCCTGCTATGATAGACTATATCCCCTCAAAACTGTAAGCCAAAATAAACCCTTTCCTTCAAAAAGCTGCTTTCTGTCAGGTATTTATGAAAATAGTCTATGGCTAATATAGTACTTAATAGTGACAGATTGTTTCCCTCGAAAATAGGGAACAAGAAAAAAAAATCTCGGGCTGGAGAGATGGCCTAGCGGTTAAGCGCTTGCCTGTGAAGCCTAAGGACCCTGGTTCGAGGCTCGGTTCCCCAGGTTCCACGTTAGCCAGATGCACAAGGGGGCGCACGCGTCTGGAGTTCGTTTGCAGAGGCTGGAAGCCCTGGCGTGCCCATTCTCTCTCTCTCCCTCTATCTGTCTTTCTCTCTGTGTCTGTCGCTCTCAAATAAATAAATAAATAAATAATTTTTTTAAAAAAAAAATCTCAACATTTCTATTTAATATTGCATTTTGCTAATAGCCACTATAATAAACCAAAGAAAGGAATGGAAAGCACTGCATTTAAAAATGAATAGATGAAAGTGTCTTTCACTGAGGACAAAATTATGTATAGCAAATCTGGTGTTAGCTCTCTTGACACCCTCTACCTACCAAGAAGCAACTAGAACTAACTGTTTAGACACATTGCAGAATACAAGGTAATATATTTAAAAAAATAAGTCATATTTATACACACTTAGCATTTGGAAATTTCACCTTAATAAACTGATCTAACTGGATAAATTTAACAAAAAAATCTGTAAGAGCTGTATACTGAACATCACAAAAAAATGTTTAAAGAATCTAAGTAAATGGAAAGATGCAACTTATATGTGGGTCAAAGACACTTACTGTTAATATTCCAATTCACCCCACATTGCCTATAAAAGCAGCACCATCCCAATGAAGATATCAGCAGGCTATTTCTGTGGAAATTGACAAGATATTTCTAAAATTTATTGTCAAGTTATTGAGATATTGACCATTAGGTAGGCAAATAACAGTTATCAAAGATTAATCATACCTGTAAGAATTTTTATACCTATTAGGAAAACCTTCTAACAGAGATGAAAAGGGCATTTAATGGAGAAATGAGAGTCTTCTCTTCCAATGATGTCAGAACAATTGGAGATGCACATAAAAAATTAACTTTGAGGGCTGGAGAGATGGCTTAGCAGTTAAGGAATTTGCCTGCAAAGCTAAAGGATCCCAGTTTGACTCTCTAGGACCCACATAAGTCAGATGCACGGTGTGGGGGGGGGGGGTCATGCATCTGGAGTTTGTTTGCAGTAGCTGGAAGCCCTGGTGTGCCTATCCTCCCTCCCCTCTCTCTGTCGCTCTCTCTCACTCTCAAATAAATAAATAAATAAATTTTAAAAATTAACTTTGATTCATACCTCATAACGTTTCTGAAAAATTAACTGTAAATGTCTCTTAAACAGGTAACCAAATTCCATAAATGGAAAAATATAACTTAAAAGACTTCAAGGAAAGAAATTCTATTACCTTGAATCAGGAAAAGAAATCTGAATACAGCAAATTAATCTATCAGGCCTCATCAGAATTAAAACCTCCAGCTATGTGAATGACACAGAAAGTCAAATGATAAGCTACAGACTGGGAAAAATATTCTCTGGTTATAGTTATGAAAATAATTGTTTCCTATATAAACTATACTCATAAAATTCAAATATTAAAATAACATAATTTGTAAGTTTATAAAATTTGAATAGGCACCTCAACAAGGACGAATATACTGATCCCAAAAAACTCTATGGAAATAGTCTCAACAATGTTTATCAATGAGAGAATGCAATTAAAACAATAAGGTGAAACTGCTGCATAATACTAGTCATAAGTTATAATATAAAGTATTCATACCTCAGACTGTCAAGAATGAAGGAGTTGGAATGTTTACACACTCTTATAATGCTGCTGAAAATATGAAACGGTCCAACCACTTTATAAAATACTATGGCAATACTATAAAAAGACTGAAAGTGAAGACACATATCTAACTGTAAAACCATTCATGCTACCAGTAGGCATTCACCCAGGAATCGCAAAGACATATTTCCTTACAAAAACATGTTCACAACTGTTTGCAATGGTTACTCAAATGACCATTTACAGGAAAATGGAAAAGCAAATGGCTATGTGCATACTCCTCACAGTAAAAAAATCAATCTATTGAAATAACATAGATGCACTATAAAAATTTATGTGGAATTAAGGAAGCTAGATCAAAATATGAAGAATATACAGTGCATAGTGGCATGTGTAAACATTGTAGGGTATGTAAATTATATAAAAGAGAAAAAATGGACTACTGGTTGCTTATGGATGGAAGTGATAGATTAGGGGGTAGGAGTCTTGGCAAAGTAAGAAAGAGGATTCATTGGATTGATTACTTTCATCAATGTCAAAATTCATCAAACTGTAAACTTAAACAGGTGAAGTTTATTGAATATCAAATATAAAATCATGTTTGAACTATTTTTATGCATGGGAAATACTTCCAGTTGACACTAAATTTAAAAATTAATGTTATGGAGCATTTTGCTTTCTCATTTTTTTCACTACATCAATGCAGTGTATTAAATATTATAATTTTTATTATAATACTATTAGATACCATTGTTACCATGGAATAGAAGATGAAACTTATGCTTAAGGGTATTAGTGTGTCCAGTGTCAGGTTATTTTGGAAAAAATATGAAGAATTCCTCAGAAACAAGTGAAATAAAAGATAAACATGAACTCAGTGATCACCAGCCATTCACCTCCTTGGATACACACCATTCCCTTTTGTAGCAAGAAGCGATTTTAGTCTATTCAAGTTTGTGTCACTTCCAGGGTCCAATTTCTTTGAATATTTGTTGCAACATCTTACTGTGCTATCCAGTAGCTATTAACCTAAATCACTTGAAATGTGACCATCAGAATTTGGTTATAATATTAGTCACAAATACAGCTCGGGTTATGAATGTTTTATTAATAATTAGATTAATAATTATATTTATGCCACTTGTTGAAATAATACTTTATTTATATGGAGTTAATCAAAATATCAAGTTATTTTCACCTGATTACTATTACTCTTTTATTGTGATTGCTAGAAAATTTCAAACCATATGTGCATTGACTTAAGCATTTCTAGGGAAATCAGTTACACTTCAGAAAAGCATGAGTTTGTATTTTAGTTGTGGCACCATATAGCTTCAGTTATATAATAAGGTGGAAACATTACATAAGATACCCTTTGGGGTCAGGCTGAGAGACTGGGCACAGGCATGATAGAAGGAGTGTAGCAGATTATAAATTTGTATTAGGGAAGTTGAAATTATTTTATCTTAATTGTGTAAAGATCAATTTGCAAAGCCCAAGCAATTCTTGGGCTGAAATTATTGGGATCCAAGTACAGGACTTGAATTCACCAGTTGCTGTAGCTATTTGTGGCAGTTATATAAGAAAGAGCCAACCCAGGGTTGTCTGGACTTACCTATGTAGCTATCACCAGGGTAGGATGTGGAACAATAGCCATAGTTCTGAGCCCTGATTAGTAAATCAGTCTCCTCAAAACACTTTTGATATGCCAGGCTTCTAGACTCCATATTCCTTGCTCACCAGTACTTGCTCCTTGGTCAGCTAGAGCTGTCCCACGTTGTTTGAAATTGATGTGTCAATGGGCCTTGGAAGCTTTTCTTGGGTGCACTGTACTAACTCTTCATAAGAGAGGTAGGCACTTGAGGATTCTTTGCTTTGCCAGATTACTGTATTCCATAGTTCAATAGGCAGAACTCGGCCTCGCTGTGTATATTAATTCTGGCTCATAGGAAATACCGCTGAAATTGCAAAGCATGACACATGTGATGAGAGGCAGACCACATCTTGCAGTAAGCTGTGTCCTCTCTAACTTTGGCCTGTGATGACTCATGCTGTCATGCTAGCCACTTCCTTTGTGGAATCTTTCCATCTTGATGGCAATTGCTCCGTGACAGCCATTAAGGAGTCAATAGACAGCATTCTTTGTACTATCTTATGATTTTGGAATCAATTTTGAAACAGACAGATGGTAAGAAAATGTGGCTTTATATTAGATGCCCAGAAAACTCCAATACTTCACCCACAAGCAAGAATGAATGTCTATCTTGTCACAGATGGAGGTGGACAGTGAAGGTGTGCTCCAAGCTGAGTGCACGAAAGAGCAGACCAGACTGTCAACATCCTGTGGTATCCACCACAAAAAAAAAAAAAAAAAAGATATTCTGGAGAGTCACTGAACATGCTAAATAATGTCAACCAACCTGACCAAACAAGCCTACAAGAAAGAGGCATGGAGAGAAAGGCAAGTTACTTCAGTAGAAGACCCTCTCTATGCAAACATTAGGCCAGGGAAATGGATATCCACCATGAGCACCTCCTCCTACATGAAAATATGTATGTGCTTACTATAAAAGAAGCAACAAGTTATTATAAAGATACTCATCAATATTTTCATATATGGACTTGCAAATGTACTTCTTCTAATGTAAGTCCATTCATTCATCCCAAAAATATTAACCAAGGGCTCATTATAGACTAGACTTTGTTCTAGGTACTACTAGCTGAAGAGAGAGCAACACTTTCTTCCTCCACAGAGTTCATATCTTAGCAAGGGAGCGTAAAAGATGAACAAAATAGAAGGAACTATGGACAAATCCTTCTGAGAAAAAGAAGCTAAATGAGGGTAATGATAGAAGCTCTAAGGTCAGAGTGACCAGAGAAATCTCCCTAGATAAGTAACAAAGGACCTGGGGAAGGGTGCCTATTAGAGGAGATATTATTCTATCTTTTTAACTATTCTTCTCTAGCCCTGGGCCTCAGAGCATACTTTGGTACCATTCATTCACTACAAACAAAGCCCATGAACAAGTAGTAGTAGTAGTCTGAATGTGTCTCACAGTCCTGAAGTCTAAAACTCCCTGGAGGGAAGAGCAATTTCTTGTGGTGGTTAATTCAGGTGTCCCCATAAGTTTATGTGTTATGAATACTTGGTCCCCACATTATGGCAATTTGGGAATGGGAACCTGGTTGGAGGTGTGTTATTGGGGGCAGGCTTTTAGGTGTTATAGCCAGCTTCCCCTTGCCAGTGTTTGACACACTCTCCTACTGCTGTTGTCCACTTGATGTTGGCCAGGGTGTGATGTCCATCTTCTGTTCATGCCTTCATCTCCCTTGCCATCATGAAGTTTTCCCTTGAGACTGTAAGCCAAAATAAATAAAAAAAAAATTCCTTCCTCAAGCTGCTTTTGGTCAGGTCCTTTGTGCCAGCAACATGAAGCTAACAATAATACCTTTCTTCATTACTTCTGTCTGAATTCATATGTGAGCCAGCAAATATCATGAAGAAAACAAGTTCTCAATGTGTGCTGGGGGGAGTAAGGAGCACTTTGAGGCCATTACTTCAAAGACTTTCACAAAACCTGCCTCTTGATGTCTCTGAACTTTTCCATGTTGAGTCTTAGTTTCCTCAGCAGCAGCGGCAGCAGCAGTAGGAAACCCATAACTGACTGTGGCTACACTAAATCCATACTTAGTACAGAATAGGTGCTAACTTAGGTGGTTACTGATTGAAGTCCTTTCTTGGTTTCTAGATGGTCATATCTCCTTTGAATCTTCATTTGGTGCAAAGAGAACTAGAGAACATTGCGGGGTCCCTTTTATTAAGGACACTAAACCTGTTCATGAGGGCTCCACTGTCCTGACTAAGTCACCTCACAAGATACCACCTCCCACTAGAGATTAGTCCTCAGTGTAGGAATTTGGGGCTCATACATTAGCCTACAACAATCACAGTTTTGCAATTAGATCACATATCAACTTCTGATTCCATTCATGCATTTATTTATTGAGTGTATAACTACAGATGCCTATGGAAAGTCAGTTATAGGTTACCAATGAATCAAATTCTTGAACTTCATAGTTTTTGGTTTTTTTTTTTTAGAAAGGTGCCATCTTTGAAGGTAAGACAGACTTGGTCATCATTGTACCTACAGATTGTAACACAATGATTTCATTGCCCAATATGTTCTATGAAGATATATAAATCTTGAGAGAAGTCACAACACAGAATTCTGTGAAACCAAAAATAAATATGCCCATCTTTTTTAATCTTAAAATGGTTCAAACAAACTGATCAGAATGGAGATTATTTAACTCAATGACTTCCTTAAAAACATACTCAAGATCCATTTATTTCTAAAACAGCATTTGGGCCCATGATAATGAAAACCCTGTATAGCAAAAACATTGTGATAAGATGCTATATGGGTCTAATTTTCTCCTTGTATTATAAAACTATTGGGACTGAGATTTTCAGATGTTTGACAATTTAATATGACTATTTAATTAAGTATATTGCTGGTAAGTCAAAGTCCTTAACCCCTCAAATTATCAACATACTACTATCTTCTATAATGTTATCAAGGAAAAGAAAATGGATTTTGAAAATTTTTCTAAAGTGTTGGAATTAATATCTGTTTGTGGTCTAGAAATTTTGCTAACAACCCTGCTGATTTTCCATTAACAGGATGGTGAGAAAGAAAGTAGCACAGTACTTCTGTGGGTAGATTAACCTGTGAAAAAGACAGATTTGTAGTTTTTATCAGCACTGGCAGAGCTAAGCCTATTTGTTCCCAGGTGTTGCGAATCATCCCTTGAATGAAAAGCTGGACAGGGAAAGGCATCAGTCCAGGGAAGATATAACTGGAGTATGTACACAGCCTATACTTTCTAGGTTGATTACACATTCTGTCAACTTCCCCAAAACACTTGTCTTTTTATCCTCTTTGAGTTCATTTGTTAAATGGAATTAATGCATTTTAAATTGTTATGATGATCAACACTGGTAGAATGGTAGTGTTTTGTGGTAGTAGCATCCTTTTCCTTATTAAATAGACACTGCCATTGTGAACAGGTTAAGTTATTCTGATGGAAAAGGGAAAGTATGCATGGTGGCATAGAAAGCTCTTGGAGGGCTGGCTGGGGTAATGGGTCAGTGGTTAAAAGCACTTGCTGTGCAAGTTTGATAACCTGAGTTAACATACCTAGGACCTACGTAAAGCTAGACACTAGTAACACATGTGTCACCAATCCCAACTGCAGTGGGAAGCAGAGTCAGAAGAAAGCCAAAGCTCAAAGGCCAGGTGGGGACTGACACCCCAAGAGGTTGTCCTCTTATCCCACACGGGTTGTGGTGCACAGCTGTCTGTGTAGATTTACATACATGAGTCACATGCATACACATACACCCTCACCACACACACACAAACAACAGCAACTGAAAAGGTTCTTTGGCAACTCAGGATTAGAGATCAAAGCAGTAATTCCACAATCTGTTTAGTCTCTTAGGGAATAAAATCTCTTGAGATTTTTTTTTTTTTCCTGTTGATCCCTGGTCAGTCTCTTAAGAGACTGAATTTGCTGAAGAAAGGCAGAGTTAACAGTAAAAATAGTTACTTTTGGATATCAAGGCCAATTTCTATCCAGACATTTGTATGTAAGGAGTGGTACCCTTACTTTGGCTCTTACATTCTTTTGGCCACCTCTTTTGAAATGGACCCTGAGTCTTGGAGGGTATGAGATGTTTCAAAGCTGGATTGGTCCGATATCCAAGACCTTGCAGTGCCTAGCAATACCTACACAAGACCCTCATAATAGGAGAAAAAGATGATGACATTAAATTAAAAGAGAGGCTTATGGAGAGAGGGAAGGATATGACAGAGAACAGTTATGAAGGGGAAAGCAGGGGAGGGGAGGGAAATACCATGGTTTGTTGTCTGTAAGTATAGAAGTTGTCAATTACATATATATGGCAAAAGAGATGGCTTAGCAGTTAAGAAGTTTACCTGCAAAGCCAAAGGACCACAGTTCAATTCCCCAGGACCCATGTAAGCCAGATGCACAAGGGGACACATGTGTCTGGAGTTTGTTTGCAGTGGCTGGAGGCCCTGGTGAGCCCATTCTCTCTCTCCTCTTCTCTGCCTCTTTCTCTCTCTCTTTCTCAAATAAATAAATAAAAATAAAGTTTTAAAAAAAGAAAGGGCTCTTAAACTTTCAATATATATATGTATATGTACATATATAATGACATAAAATAAAAGATAAACTAATTGAGAGCGGGAAGGGATATGATGGAGACTGGGTTTGTGAAGGCGAAAGTGGAGGAAGGGAGGGAATTATCATGGTTTATTGTCCATAATTATGGAAGTTGTCAGTAAAATAGTTTAAAAAAATAGTTACTTTTGTAATTGGGTAGCCTTGGAATATATGAGAATTTCCCACTCACCCTTATAGATAATACTTCTCTTAAAATTTGATGGAAATTTTCTCTCAAACTTTTACATCAAATTCAATTGACCATGTGACCTACTGACCTTCAAGAACAATGCATTTTTATCAGACATTTTGTAAGACACAATGAGATAATCAAAAATGCTTTAGTTGCTTGATAGGCTTCCCTGAAAGATGGGTACAAATTCTGGCTTACTAATGGTGTTTTCAAATTATTTTTTAGAAAAGTTAGTAAGAAAATACAGTTCTTGGAAAAATGGATACAAAATAAATTTAAAACCCCTCATATCTCCCCAACAATGAAGAGATTTGGCGTAGACACAGTAACCTCTGCCCATGGTGCCTGGGAGCTGTAGGTATTATTGAGCATATGGCATCTGATAACACCCACTGTTCTCATCCCATTTCTCTCTGAGATATGCAGAGGCGATCCCATCAGCATTTCTAGGAAAGATAATATAATTATATAAACTTACTGGATTTTTATGTATGAAAAGTGAATTAGGTAGCACTTTGCTAGCAATAGGAGTATATGCAAACAGTGTTATTGAGTGTGCATTATGAATTAATTTAATATAATTGTTCCAGGAGATAAATATTTGCTAGCATTTCAATTGTCATCCATCCACCAGAAGAGTAAGCATGATTGAGCAAATCTGATTTTAATCAGGATCAAGTCTGATTATTGGTTTATTTCAAGCCTACATTTTTTTTTTTGCCTAGAATAATATTTACCCTGCTTAAGTTACAAATATTACATGTCGTTTAGAATGAAAATTTTACCTTTATTCTCAAAACTTCACTATACATAATAATTCTACACACAACATTTATGTGCAGGGTTTGCATTCTGTGGTGTAGGGAATATTTTTCTCATGATACAGCAAAATGATGACCCGGGAATTCAATAAAAACGTGTCACATGATTGTTCCATGTAAAGTCTTCCCTGTGCACTACTGGAGTGTCAGAGTCTGGTAGGGAGCTCCAATGAGCCTCAGTTGTGACAATTGAGATTCTGAGTGATAAGCACCATCTGAAGGCCATAAGCTGTGAAGTCCAGAAGCTCGGGGAAATTATTTCTTCTCAGGAGCAATCACATCAGGTTTTGCAAATAGAGATGGTCTCCTGATTTAGGGCAGGAAGGCATGCTCTCTGGATTATTTTTTTCTAGTCACAGGGATGATATATATGTGTACCTGATTCCCCCTGAGATTGGCAGCAACTCTTTGCTAAGGTTATTATATAGGTTATTATTCAAAGTCAGCATATACTTATGAAATGGAGCAAAAGTAACTATGAGTTTATTAATTGACAATAGTGAATGGTTAATGACTTCTGATTCCATCAGTTGTAAATGTTTTCATGGTCTCCTTCAGAAATATGTTCAGAGATATATTCTAGGCATAATAATTCCATGTTTCAGATCAAAAGTGGTACAGGCAAAGTAATAAATAATGATAGAATAACTTAATGCTTAAATAATAATTCATAATTTCCAAAGTTGCTTTGAAAACCTTAGCTGGTTAGTAAAATTGCACAAAACAAATTTTTTCTTATCTTTATCCATGAAAAGACCATGGTTCCAAAAAGGTTGTAGGCTTGTTTAGAGTAGTGATTCCTGACTATAGTGACTTTGAAGCAGCTTTATCTGGGGACAGTTTTGGTTGTCACAACTTCTAGGACTGGGAACAATACTGACATTTAAGGGATAAGGGGCAAGGATGCAATGAAACATTCTATAATGGACAGAATAGTCTCTAAAATGAAAGATTATCTATTTTCTAAAATGTCAATAATGCCAAGGTTATAAAACCTGAGCTGAGATCACAGTGTCATTAAGAGTACAACATGGTTCACTGCTCTAAATATAATATTTTTTTCTATTATTCCCCAAATAGAAAGCTTTCATTATGAATTGAATATGGAAGCACAGCCTGTTACATTTTATGTCATGTTCATTTTTGCTTCTTATTTTCCCAAGCTCGAGGGAAGAGGTGGAAATTATACCTTTAGTAGACAATGAAATGTTGCTATAGTATAAAATTATTGTCAGTGACTGGAAAGAATTTCAGCATAATCCTCACTTCCTTCCAACTCTGTTATATCTGCAATTATATTTTTGGGATCATAACAGGGATAAAATTGTGCTGCATTTCCCAATTCTAAGGCTGAGATATACAGCATCTAGAATCATAGAGGGTAGATGGGAGGGAGGATCAATGATTGATTAACACATGTGTGCATTCTCAATTATCGATGGTAATGGCCCGTGGATAGAATGTGGACTTGCCAAAGCTGCTGATACTCCAAAACTAATTTTTATTGAGATTTGGAATACAGAACATTATTCTAAAAGGAAAGTCATTGATCTAATAATTAGCTTAATTTTGAGGTAAGCTACTGTAGTAGGTATTTTTAATTCCCTAAATACACATCACTGTGAGGCAGGAGAGGTATCCAAAAATATACTAGTCAGTGGTATGTGCCATCATGGATGAAAAATTGGAACCAGAGGAGAAAGGGGATGGGTGAAAACCTGTGGCACAGGCTTAGCACAACCAAGGGAAACTAAGTCAAAAGTGTGGGGGATAGAACCACAGCCCAGCTCTGATTCTGGGCCTGAAGACTTATAGACTGTATGATCTTGTGCAAGTAACTGCATTTCTGTTTATCACAGTTTCCTCAGAATCTATAGTACCTACCCTATAATGTTGTGTATAGAGAGCTTCAAAGTTCATTTTAAGGGTTACCCCTCCCAAGAGCCTTTGGTATGTGGACCAGGTCCCTTGGAAAGAGACAGGCAGGTGATATGGGGATTTTGAGCCACTGGGGAGGACAAAGTCTCAGTGGCTTCCTCAAAGACTCATAAGGAGAAGCTCTTTGATATATTGACGTAATCATACCTGAGGTTTGTTGGCAAAAGTATCCTCCAATGATCTCACACACAAATACTCCAGGGATTAAATAAGAGCCACCTGAGTACCAAAGTCTGATCTCACTAGCTTGAAAGTATGGTAAGTGTTAAGGAAAGGACTTTGTGTGGTCTAGATAGATAATATTTGCACCTCAGTATGAGTGGGTGTATGGTCTCTATGGGATCCTACCAGCAAGCATATTGTAGCTGTGGACACCACCATTAAATTGCACAAGATCAATTATAAGTAGTGACACCGAGACAGCGCCAGGAGTCCTAACAGGAGTGGACTAGGCTTGCCAGTTCCCTCTCCTTGGTTCTCAACTGCAGAAGTCCTTAAGACCAAGGACCCAGAGAATGAAGACAATCTGAATGTCCATGTGCATGTCCCTGGGTTTAGATATGACAATTAGTGACACATGACTAAAGTGAGGGTAAAGTTTTACTGGTAGCCATTTTGGAACAGGAGGCGGAAATGAGAAAAGTGCAGAAATGTAGTTGGAGCCATCGCCTATGGCTCTGTTCTAAACTTCATAGATCTGTACATCTTTTCTCAATCATGCCAATTAGAATTGATCTTTCTATGCTTGTAACACAAATCATTTTTCTTCTAAACTTTCCACCTCACCTCTAAAATGATTCTCCTAATTCCTATGGCCAAGGCAACAGCTCTACTTCAGAAATCTCATAATCTATTTATACAAAGAGTAAAGGCAAATGCATTTTTTCTGCATCTATTGAGATGTTCATGTGAGTTTTGTCATTCAGTCCATTTATATAATGTCTTTAGATAATGGCACACCCAGAAGCCATAGATTTTTCAGTGACAGGGATAGGATACCTTCCAGTGAGTAGTTGGCAGGAAGGTCCTAGATACCCCCCAAACATTATAGGCCATTGTCAACACACTTGGTTTCCCACCAGAAATAGATGATAAAACCCTATTGATAAAGACTTCACATGCTTGTGCTGCAAGGTCACTGAGAAATCAAACTGGAGCTGAGATGAAAATCTCCTCCCTGTAGAACAGCTGACAGAAAGTTGGATAAAGGTATGCTGCTTGCAGCCCTATGGGAGAGAGAAGTCATCAGCGATGATAAACAATCGTGGACATTTCAAGTCTTAAATTTGGCCAGCCAGGACAAATGAGCCAACAGGTGCAATAGTGGCATGTCTGTTATGGGGAAAATCAATTGCTTTCTAATTGGACTGTAGGCCTGTTCCACAGGAGGGAATACATAAACCTAGTCAAAAGCCTATGGCAGGCCAGTATGTCTGCTGGTGTCGGGCTAAATGCATATAATATGATCACCAAATTGCCCTGTAAGCACTTTTTAAAATGTTCATGCCCACATATTAATGCTACTCTCTCTTTTGGTTAGAGAAGCTACTCTTTTCAAATGGCAGTGGCTACTGGATGACCCTGAAGGTACCATAGTGCCAAGAAGGGACAGAGGAGTGTTCAGCAGTAAATCATCTCTACCACACCTTCCAAGGCTTATGGTCCATTAGAGATGGCAGAAAGAATGTAAGAGCCAAAGGAAGGGTAGGACTGCTTACCATGCAGTTTTCCACACACAAAATGGACTCAATATCTGTGGTCTTGCAGTGCCTAGTACTACCTACTTAAGACCCTCATAATAGGAGGAAAATAAAATAAAAGAGAGACATTGAAAGGAAGGGAATATGATGGAGAGTGGATTTGTGGGGGAGGGGAGGAGAGGGAATTATCATGGTTCATTGTCTATAATTATAGAAGTAGTAAATAAAAAAAAATTAAAGAATAAAAGCAGATATCTCCCTGGTCTCTACCTTCAGTTTCTTAATTTCATCCATCCTCCATTTTAATTCTGGAGTGTTCTTCTCAGGCACATCTTACATGTGGTTGATTTTGATGGCTCCATGCATTATAAGTAAAGGCCAATGGATGCGAACTTGCTAACACAATCTAAGGAGTTTCTCATAAACACTAGTAAGATTCTTATTCTCCAGTTTCCAGGCTTTTATAAAATGAATAGTTGAGGACATCTGTACCTTCTGTCTGCCTCAGTGGAAGACTACTCTACACTCTGAGCTCCATCCCCAGACAGTATAAGTCTTTCTGTCTCTCTATTTGGGCTTCCTAGATACCAAAAGGTAGAAGACATTTTTCTTTTTCTTTTAACTCCATTTCCCTTCTCCCTGATTGCTTTTCTGCCTCATCACAGGCTCAAATACAATAGAATTCAGTGATTATGGACTGAAACCTCTGAAACTATGGACTCAAATAAGTCCTTTCTTCTTTCAAATTGTTTGTGTCAGGTATATTGTCACAACAATGGAAAACAGAAGATGTAAGCTGTGTGACCTTGAGCTATTTTCTGTACCTTGAAGCCATTCTCTCTTCCACCATAAAATGTTGAAATGTCATAAGAGTGAAGCAGTTACCACATCATCTTGTATCACATTCATAATAATAACAATCTGTCTCTAGGGTTTGGTAAATTAAGGTAATTACTTCATTTTCTCCCGAGGGTCTAGGATCCAGGTGACAATATTTCCTCTGGCCTGTTGCAAATCAAACTGAATAATCACTGGCACCATTTACTGACAATCAAATCTTATAAGAAATTAAACTGAATAGATATTAAGCTTTTCTCTTCAGGATATGTCAGGTTCTTCATTCATTCATCAAACAGTTATCAAGTAAGTGATATGTGCCAGACACTGTGATTGTTGTGGAAACATCAGAACAAACAAGGATCAAGGAATCCCTGTTTCAAAACGTCTGCAGCCTGAAGGAGAAGACATCATTCTAAAAGGAAATATAATTAATACATGAATCCTAACTGGGGAAAGTGCCAGTATACAGGGTACAAACCTGATATTGTGGTGCAGTGCTTACTGTGCACAGAATACTTTGGGAGGCTCTAGGAGGAGGTGAAATGAAAGTGGACACCAGAAGGATGATAAGGAGCTAATCCTGTGAATAGCCAGAGGAACCACCAAGAGTCTAGGCTCACACAGGCCTCAGGGTGCCCAGAACTACTGTGTCCTGAAGATGTGCACTACTTTCATACAAATGGTCCGGAGCCCTTTCCTTTTATCTTCCTTGTTTTTCTGATTCACCTCTTAAGCTCCACATTGGTGTTCAGAATACTTATGTCCAATGGTTCTATCAACCAAAAAATACATGTGGCAGCCATCCCCTTTACACACATCTGCCACAGGCTGTATCTCCCTCACTGTGACTTAGTCATTCAATCAGGATTGTCCTTGACATTTATATCATAATTTCTTTGCCAATACCTTTGCCTCAGGTCCTGTGAGACTAGCCTCCCACACAAACTAGATACTCAAAAACTATCTACTGCATTTTTGAATGAGTTTCATAAGCACACCAAAGAGTCAGTTCCTTTTTGTTCGCTAGTGGTTTATGCCTTTGTTTGCTTGTTTATTTTAACATAGGCAGGGAAACCAAACTGGATGGAATGTGAAGGAGAATACTATAACATTCCAGCTAGGCATTCAATTATGGAGGACTACTTTTGCCTCAGCTGCTTAATTAGTGAGATGACCTTGGAGAAGCCATCCCACTTGAGCCTTAACATCCACAACTAAAAATGAAGGCTTTGGTCCCAGTGCCCTACAATGTCTGCTCTTTTCTATGAATCCACAGGGTAAAGATGTTTGCTATTCCTTCCATCCCCCTGAACAAAATCTGATCTCTGGACAAGCACCCTGTGCTCTAATGATGCCTTATATTTTGTATTAAGTCAAATTTTGATGTGACAAAATACCTCACATAAGCAATTTAAAGGGAGGAGCATTTTTTATTTTGGCTTTAGGTTTCAGAGTTTTTAGTTCATAGTCTATGGCTCAGTTTGTTCTGGTCCCTTAGAAATCATGGCACACCAGTTCTCTCTCCCTCTCATTCTTTCTTACACTCTTACTCACTGTCATTAAAAACAAACAAGCAGGGCTGGAGAGATGGCTTAGCGGTTAAGCGCTTGCCTGTGATGCCTAAGAACCCCAGTTCAAGGCTCTGTTCCCCAGGACCCACATTAGCCATATGCACAAGGGGACGCACGCATCTGGAGTTCGTTTGCAGTTGCCGGAGGCCCTGGCGTGTCCATTCTCTCTCTCTCTCTCTGCCTCTTTCTGTCTCTGTCGGTCACTCTCAATTAAATAAATAAACATGATAAACAAAAAAATTAAAAAACAAACAAACAAACAAAATAAAGCTGGATGTGGTGGTGCACGCCTTTAATCACAGCACTCTGGAGGCAGAGATAGGAGGATGGCTGTGAGTTCAAGGCCAGCCTGAGACTAGAGAGTGAATTCTAGGTCAGCTGGGGCTAGAGTAAGACCCTCCCTTGAAAAACTGAAAAAATAAAATAAAAATAAAATTAAGACTTGAGACTAAGTGATGGCTCATTGGTTAAAAGCACATGCTTCAACATCTGCTGGCTCAAGTTTGAGTCCTTGGTGCCCATATAAAATCGCATGCATGAGTCTGACATTCATTTGCAGCTGCAATAGACACTGGTGTACCCACGTGCACATACACACGTACACACACACACGTGCACATACACACACACACACAAATATAAATAAATTTTAAAAACCACTTTGATCTTCACTTCATTCAGCTTTCACTGGTAACATAAGGTATTAAGACAGGTATAACTTAAAATCTGACCAGATCTGCAACTTATGCAAGGTCACACAATGATAGAAAAGAGATTAACACTTGTATGTATAATTTTGACTATAGGTAGCACTATTAATTAGTTATCTCCATCAGATGGGAGTGAAGTAAACTGCTTACCCTCCAGACACAGAGGCTCTGCTTAACAAAATATTGACAATATTGCAAACCTTGGAACTTGAAGTGTCCAAACCCTCATTTTAAAAACTTTCATTGTAGAGATAAGAAAGTACACAGGTTATGTCATTTGGGGAAGTGGACATTGCATGAACTAGTGCTCTGAAGGACAGTAGACAAAGTGGACCTTATGGTAATTGGGAAAGTATATCCATATATTTCTTAGGTTTCATTGTGTCTTCTCCTGTAACCCTCAAGACCTCTCTTTCTTGCCCAAAGAGCTATTTCCTCTCAGTTTTCTCTGCTTGCTCAATGTTTTCTCTTTTCTAGAACTGTGGCTCTCATAGGCTTGGCTTCCCGGTTACCAAAGCTAGCCACCTGACAACACATGTCCATTCTGCCATTCACCTTGCACTACCTCTTCATTTTTGCATTTCCAGTGTGCTAGGACTGAGGGACTGGGGTGAAAGGAGTCATTTGCCATCCATACCCATTTCTACCTTGTAATGAACTAAGTACTTCTATGTTTGTACCCTCGTCCCTCATTCCTATGCTCAAGTCCCATTGTGATGGTTTTAGAAAGTGGGCATTTGGATAGGAAACTTGGTTTAGGTGAAGTCATGTAAGTAGACCCTATGATGGGAGTATCAGTCTTATGAGAAGACAGATCAGAGTCATCTCGATGTCAATCATATGAGAGTACAGCTGGAAGGCAGACAGGCTAAACAAGAAGAGAGAGAGAGAAAGAGAGAGAGAGAGTCCAAGACAGAGAGAGAAAGTGAGTAAAACTGTTGAAAAATAAATGTTAATTGCTTAAGTGACCTAGACTATGCTCCTTTGTTACAGCAGCCAGAGGTGACTAAAACATACCTGCACATGTGAGTGGACAGGCAGGGTCCTAGGCAAAGGGAGTCTTTGAATCAAGCAAGCATGGAAAGCATATCTAGTACATTTGTTCTTTTATCTCTGAGCATTCCAGTTTCCTCTGAAACCTCCCTTTCTGAGGTACCTTCATCTTCATAAGTATAATTAGAAAGTACCTATCATCTGACAGTTCAGGAAAAAGCAAAGGCGAACACACCCACATTTGTCCCTTAATTTAAAACAGGAAGGGGAGTTGCATGGTTTTCTGATTGTAGGGTCAGGGAAAAATGTACTAGAGTAGCAATTGGATGCCTTCAGATCTCAAACCACATTTTATCACTGATTTCAGGACGGATCGTATATTGCCCTGAAATTCAGGAGGAGGGGGAATCTTAAAAACCTAAAAGCTAAAAGGGATTTTTATCTAATCTAGCCTGTGCATTTTACAGCAAAACTCATTGACATTGAGTCTTAGGTCACAGAGCTGATTAGAGGTAGAGCCAATGGAATATTTCTCCCCAGCCAGTTACCTCATTTTCCATGAGCCGTAGAGGCTTACTCTGAGAACTGGAGATAATGCCTGTGGTAATGCCACATAAAGTGGTGGCTAAATGTAAACTATTATTTTAAGATGAGAACATGGAATGAGGATAAAAGAAAGGAATGCTCACAATGTGTGAATAGACAGGAAACAATCATAAACTTCCCAAGTCTTGCTCTCTAGAAACTTACATGTAAGCAAAAGATCTTAAAAACCGATCTCAACTCTGTCACTGCCCCCAATTTGAGTCAGAAAATACAGATTAGGACGTTCTCACTGCCAGATGGCTTGGGAACATGGGTGAGTATGGTCTATGTCTGCAGAACGCTTCTTGAAGGTGAGCTCTATTAGATAGCACTTTGACTTGGGCAAACTTATACCACTTAATACCGCTTCTGCCCTGGGGTCACACTATGCTCTTTTCTTTGCTTCTGCTGCCCTATAAACAGTTTACTAACAAATATTCTGCAGGTTCTCAGGATTTCTAACATCTGTATGTGTGGAATTCTTAGAAGTGTCTTGTGCAGAGTAAGCATGGTATACATAAACACATACATATAAAAGTGTTATTCTCATTAATCTCTGTTGGAAGGACTGAAAGCTAGTCTTCGTAGACTGGGGGATCATTTTATAATCAAACTGGCTAGGTTAGACATTAGACATGGGAAGACAGTATTTTCATTGTGGCACTGTTTGTCCCAGATACTATACCAATCTCAAAGTCTCTGTGTTGTTTGCCTTTCACTGGCAAAACAAAAACAAACAAACAAAAAAACAATTATTGAGAAATTGCCCACAACTTAAAGTTGAGCTAGTCATAGCTTAGGGTACAAAATATCATTTGAGTTTTACATCAAAATATTAAAGTTAGAAGTGGAGAGATGCCTCAGTGATTAAAGGTGCTTGCAAAACCTGTTGGCCTGGGTTCAATTCCTTTGTACCCACATAAAGCTAGATGCACAAAGCTGTCCATGAGTCTGGCAGTCGTGCACATCCGCAAGAGACCCTGGCCCTCCCATTATGTCTCTTGCAAATGAATAAAAATATATAAAAAGAGAAAAAAAATGACAGCTTTTCCAAAGGAAGACTCCTTCGAGTAACAAGTTCTCACACTTTTGGAGGCAAATAAAAAGAAGGGCGGCTACGGCGGAGCGCGGGCCGCGGCCCGAGTCACAGGCCGCTCACGCCCACGCGGGCGGCCCAGCCCAGCTGCAGAGGCCGGCTTCGGGAAGCCCACGCGGCCCCACGGGCGTCCCGCGCCGTCCGCGCGCTCACCCGCCGGAAGCGCCGGCAGACCCGGGAGCCCAGAGACCCGGCGCACGGCGGACCTCCGCCGCGGCCCCGCGGAGCGGCCCGGCGCCCGCCGCGACGCCCCTCCCCGCAGGAGGCGTGGCCTCCGCGCGCCGCCATCTTGCGGCCCCTCTAGGTGCCTTGTTTACCTCTCTATGGTCGCGCGTTCGCGCCCCGCCCCTCCCCAGTCATTGTCTGGAGGAGCCGCGGCGGCCGCAGCTCCTTCTCTTTATAAACCCGCGGTGCCCGGATGTGAATGGATTACAATGTATCTTTCAGGGAAACCTATTATTATCAATGTGACTCCACGGGGGAGGCAATGGTGATGATGGTGATGAGGATGATGATGATGATGAGACACCTCTAAACTTGGAACAAGTTTAAGACTTTGTAGGAGAAGAAAAATAATTGCCACCAACAAGATTGTTTGAGGAACAATTATAACTCTCCTGTGTTGATTTTTTTTATACAAACAATAAGAAAAAGTTGGATTTTTTTTAAATGATTACTTTTTTCCGGGGGAGGGTATTTTGTTACAATTTTATGGAGGAAAATGCAAAACCCAAAACCAGGTGCATAATTTTGTACTTTGTGGATAACCCTGGAGCAGAGCTGAGTGCCACTTAAAATACTTTTTTGGGGGATACACATGTGAGATACTAAGTACTTGCAGAAGATTTTTGTCTTTCTTTAAAGTCTCTTTCCTTGGAATACTGTGAGCATATTTGTGGCCATTGAAGGTAAAGTTACAATTTGATGTCAGAGTAAACTGTTTGTAATTGAATTTTTAAAATGTCGATCCCAATGTTTTAGTAAAACCAAAAGGACAGTCTATTAAATAATTGCCAACGGGAAAAAGTGTGTGCATGCAATTTGGTATATGCTCCCACATGTAACAATACCAGGGTTTGTAAAATTATTTTCATTTTTTAAGCACACTTTAAAATAGCAAATGTTGCATATACTGGATAAAGCAAGCATGTTATTACGAAATGGTAGAATTTTAAGCTTAATTTTAATTCTAAAAAAGTGATGTGGAAACGTGTGTTTTAAGAGCATGCAGGGCCTATAGTGTAAATGTTGAATTGAAAACTTAAAAGTGCTGCCTAGCGCAGACTTGGAGTGCCTAAGAACTCAAGTGTAAAGAGAAAACAACACCCCCTAAAAATTACCATTTTTTTTGAAACAAAGTTTGTAGCTATCCGATTTTGTGACCTAAAAGAGCGGAAGGAGAAAGTATGCAATTTAGCTTTTCACCCCCAGCGCCGAAAGTACCAAAACAAAAATCTCTCCAGCAAAATGTAGTTTGGTTTCTGCATGGAAAGCAAAAGAAATATATATATATATAAATATATATATATATACACATATAATCCGTCTTGGCAAAGTCTTTTTGCATCACGTGTATTTGCAGCCTAGTATAAACTTGCTTTGCCGTGTGTGTGTGTGTGTGTGTGTGTGTGTGTGTGTGTGTCTGAGTGAGGGGACGAGAGTAAGAGAAAGAAGTGAGGGATGTAAACTCGAGGACGTTTCAAAGTCCCTGGGAGGGATGGAGCGGGCTCTCACTCAACTGTTGGGGCTTCGGTTGGTTCGCTGCGGGTCTGAGCGGCAATGAGGTGCTGGGTGCATTTTTGTTTGTAATTTTTTTTTTTTTTTTTTTTTTGCGTGGCACAGGAGGTATTGAGACTTTAAATTTTGTTCCTGGGGTGTTGGGGGTGCACCCCCAGCAGTACCGCCCGCACCGAGCCCCCACACCCATTTCTTTGCTGAACTTGCAATTCCGAGCTCTGGCGGCTCCCCTCCCCCTCCGTACCCTCCCCTCCCGGGAGAAGAGAGTTGGTGTTAAGAGTCAGGGATCTTGGCTGTCTGCGGATCCGTGGCGGCAGCGGCGGGGAAGCGGAGCGGGCGCCGGCCGAGGAGGAGGAGGAGGAGGAGGAGGAGGAGGAGGAGGAGGAGGAAGAGGAGGAGGAGGAGGAGGAGGCGGTGGCGGCGGAGGCAGGGGGATAGACATGACCGCCGCCTGGGCACCGGCGGTGCACCGGGAGCCCCTTCTCGCGCGCGGGCGGTAGGTACCCGGTGGATGCGCGGCGCGGGTCTCGGGGCTCAGCTCGGCCCGCCACGGGGTGGGGACACCCCAGCCCTTCCTTGGTCTCAGCTGGGCTCTGGAGGGGGGGAACACCCCTTCCATCCTCCCCCCGCTGGGTTCGAACCGGCCCCTCCCCGGCCCGGGGCGCTCCCGGGAACCGCGCACTTCGCCTAGGGCCTCACTTTCATCTCTTCCACCCTTTCTTTAACAAATTAGGGTGCTGGACCATTGCACGACCCTACCCTCCGCTCCGCTCCCACCCCCGCCGGCCTCCCCTCCCCTTTGGATGTTTTTGCACTCTGCTCATCTTTAATTTCTACTTTGCGCTGCGGGGGGAGTGGTGTGAGTGTGAGCGGGTGTGCGCGTGAGTGTGTGCGTGTGAGGGGGTGGGGTGAGGGTGGGGGAAAGTTGAGACCGGATCGGGGAGTAGTTTCTCTTTTCTCTGAGATCCATTCATTTCTCACCCTACCTCCTGTTGCATAAAATGATGCGCTGAAAGAGTGTGGCTCCCCCCACTTCCCGGATTTGGTTTTTATAGTGGATGTTACCAGTTTAATCGTCTCTTTGGAAATACAATATCACATTTTTTTTTGCTATTGCTGCCTATTCCATCTTAAAAACAACCCAACAACTCTCCCGTCCTCCCTCCTCTCCACCTTAATCCCACCCTCCCCAGCCCCAACATTCCCCCCCCCCTCAGCCCCCCAGCCTCCAAAAATCCGATTGTGTTTCTTCAAGGACTGGGGCTGGATTTTCTGATTGCGGTTATTTCCATGTTTCTAGGTTTGTGTGATTTTGCTAAAATGCATCACCAACAGCGAATGGCTGCCTTAGGGACGGACAAAGAACTGAGTGATTTACTGGATTTCAGTGCGGTAAGAAAGAACGTGGAACTAACAGCTGTGAAATAAAAAAAAAAAATAAATGAATGAAAGAAAGAAAGAAAGAAAGAAAGAAAGAAAGAAAGAAAGAAAGAAAGAAAGAAAGAGAGGGAAATAAAAAAAGCCCAGCCCCCTCAACACTTCAGCTAGAAACCCACCGTAATCTGAAGGACAGGAATAATTTATAATTGGCCGAATCTTTGGTAAATATGAAGATCATTTTTGACAAGTTTTTTAAAACTAATTTTTGGGTGTGATGATAGACTCATATTTTTTTTTTTTCAGAGTTTAATTACTTGCCTTGATTGCTTTATCCATCAGTTTCCCCAAATCCTGGGAAGAACACCCTCCACAATTGTAAAGTACAACTTGGCCATACCTGAACTCTAGGAGTGTTGATAACTTTGTGTAGTTAAGCACACCCCGTCCTAATGATTGCTTTGTAGAAATGGAAAGTAGAAACTGAGAGACCCAGTTGCCTCTTAAGTTAAAGTGATGGTGCTACTGTGTGGTATGCGTGGGACCTGTAGTCCTCCTGTCTACCTCTTTTCTGGGATCTGCAAACTCCAGTGCATATGCTGAGCATGCATTCTGTAGAAGCCCTTGAACTATTTTAGTAATTTTCTTCATCCGAGATCAGCAGGGAGAGGAAATGACACACTTGTGGAGTGTTGCGACTGGACTTGGTCTTTCTCCATCCCCTTGGTTTCTTGCTCCTTAAGAAGACCCTAACATATCAGGGGCATGAATTCATGTCTCATGCCAGATGAGCTTGGGGTAAGATGCATTTGAAAAGCAAAATAAAAAGAATCCACAAAACACACAAATAAAATGCAACCCCCCTAAGTGTGGCTCTTTCATGCTGTTGCCGCCGCTGCTGCCGCCCCTGGCTCACAGGCTGCCACCGCTGTTCCTTCCAGACCTGCAGAAATGGCTTTCGGAAGTTTTGCCAGGAAGCTTAGCAGTAGGCAGCTTGGCAACCCCCTTCCTGCTTGCTGCACTTTCTGCATTCAATCCTTTTGCTTTTTGTAGGCACTAACTCAGGGAAGGTGTGTATTATCCACTAGATACGTGGAAAAGAGAGAAACCAATTAGGGTTGAAATAAATGCTGGAGAGAGAGGGGGGTGAAAGAGTGAGTGAGTGTGTGTGTGTGTGTGTGTGTGTGAGAGAGAGAGAGAGAGAGAGAGAGAGAGAGAGAAAGAGAGAAAGAGCTTTGCCTTAAATTGCTTTCATATTAAAAATGAAATGAGAATTTAGTGCAGGTGGCTTTTTTTTAAATTTGGGTTCACAGATGACAGGCAAATATTTTACGGGATGGAAATGGACATTGCCACATTTATGGCCAAGGTTTTCATCATAAAACAAACAACTTTTTCTTCTTTGTCAATTTAGTGTTTTCTAGGAAGGGTCTTGATCTTGCTGTGGGGACTGTGTTCAAAATATAGTAGTACTGATTGGCAAGCTAAGTACTGAGGGAAAAAGAAAGAACAGTAGTAATGGAGAGAGGATTTGTAATGAGGTGTCTGGTTTAGTTTTAAGTTGAATTACGATTTATTTTGCTAAATAAACCCTTAGCATAAACTCTAAGTTATTTGGTAAGAGTGTGAAAGATCTTCGGTGAACTCTGAAGCCACACATGTCTGCTTTTCAACTGTGATATTTCTTTGTTTGTTTTAGATGTTTTCACCTCCTGTGAGCAGTGGGAAAAACGGACCAACTTCTTTGGCGAGTGGACATTTTACTGGCTCAAGTATGTAAATTCTTTTCTTGGTATGAAGTTAAATGTGCTTACTTGCTTATTTACTCATTGGATATTTCTGGCTCTGATGAAGTATTCTGAAAGAAGTCATTGAATTTTAGCCTAGAATGATGAGGATATCTTATTACCCATCAGTGGTATTACCTATATAAAGTTTTAACTTTCAAAATTAAAATTAAACCTTTTATAAATCAAGAAAACTATCTCAAAATACCATCATTTAATGTAAAAGTGATTTTTTTAATATAGTTGTAGTGAAACATGAAGATAAGGCCAAAATTAACATGGGAGATAAATTAATGTTCTCTTTGAAAATAGAGGGGAAAATCTAACTTTCACAAAAGGTAAAATCCTTTGTAAATATCAGTTATTATATCCTGTTTACAATTAACCCTTTTAAAGAAGTATGCACTTAATTTTGCACATGAGTACTGTATAGTAAACTGTAGCTCTAAATAGCCTCATGGTAATCTGAGAGACTAAATATAAATTCACTTATCTTTAAAAATATCCTGGTGGATATTTTAGCTCTTTCTTATTCCTCATCATTTACTTGTAAATGAAATATATTGGGAAATGTATTGAGAAAGACATTACCATTTTATAAATAAGAGATATGTGGGTGATGCTTTTTAAAACACAGGCAGCGGTATTCACAAAGGAATCTGTGTACACAATGATTGTCTGGCATCTGAGGAGGAGTTTTTGGTACAGGACTGTTTGAATGCCTCTTATTAAAAGTGGAGACTGAAAATGTGATATTTATGTAAACTGCATTTCCCTTTTGTCCATTGAACTTTAAATAAGGAGTCATACATTGTTGCCTACTATCCTTTAGGTCCAAGGCTTAAATTCATTTATGCCTGTTAAACAGCTGCAGGATTTTAGGGGTCCTGGCAGCGGGATATAACAGTACATTAGTCAGTACTATTCTTAAGTCAGACTGATAAATATTGACATCTTTTAACTGTGAGATGGCAGTAGAACTGTCTATCAACTATGAATATAATTTTATATCTTTTTATCTGGTACAATACTAATGAAAGAAATCTGTTTACCTATATCATTTGTAGAGTTATTATATTTTTACAAAATTGGCAGCTTTTAAAACTTGCACATTTTAAAATAAGTTACTGTTATTGGCTCACATAAGTTTAGGGAATTTTTATCTTTCATTTTATTTACAAAATATGAGATGCCTCCCCTAGTCATATGTTAATATTTCTAGGGTTCACTTTGGTGAAAAGCAGTATTGATCTTATGTTTGCTTTATTATTCAGGATGCTATTTCTGCTTGGGGGCTTTTCTTTTGTGTTTGTGTTCATTTTCCAAACTTCTGTATAATATTCTTGATATCACAGTCAAGGAGGAGTATTTGAATATGAATGAAGAAAAGAGGAGGACAAGGGTTTCTTGTAGGAGAATTTCTTTTTCCTGGTAGACCCCTATCAAAAGAGTAACTTTGTCTCTGACAGTAATTTCTTTTATATTTTACTTAAGAACTATGTATGTAGTTTAAAAGTAGATGCCAAGCAGACACAGAGATTGGTTACTTTCTGAGTTAGTATAAAATACTTGTTTGTACTGTTGTGAAGTTGGGCACATTTGGTATAACCAATGCATTACTTTAAATATGGTTAATAACTTAAGATGAACTAGAAGAGTGAAATAAGTTAAAAAAGACAGTTGTATGTCTGGATTACTTTATATATTAGGTTTGTAAGTTGGATATGTCTGAATGTATTTTGTAAAGGAGTCATGCATCAAAACTTACAATTGTTCAGACAATGATATATAACTATATTTATGCATACATAAACCTAGAGAGAGAGACTTCATCCTTGCTGAGCTGTTGGGGTATTTCTAATGAATACACAGGGATTATCTTCAAGGTGTTGAACTTTAAAGCTTTGTTGTACCAGTGGTGTGGTTTTCAGGACCAGATGTTCACTTGTAAGGGTAGAAAGTGTAGGGGTTCTTTTATCCGCCTGCCTGATAGAACATGTAAGGCATTCATTCAGTGCAGTAGGATGGTGGATGTAATATACAGGAGGCAGATTGGAGTGTTAGTTTTCCCCATCTATTAAGATATATCAGAACACAAGGCTATTGTTAGTAAGGAAAGTAGATTACTTCTACTCAATAAAATACTTCTTTTGAACCATAACAAATTTTTTAAAAATGACAAAAACTTCACTTTGCCCTTTAGCCAGAAGAATGAACTAGGAAACATTGCAGAGAAATTATTTTCTAAAGTTACTACAAGTTAATATCCATTATCTTGAGTAGAGTCAGATGTCTCTCTGAAACTTGGATTCAGGAAAAAGGAGATCTGAGCTAAGTAAACTATTTTAATTTGAGAAATCAGCTACATTGTTTTCAAAGTGAAGTCTGGTAATATTTCATGCTTAAAGTTTACAGTAGCTTGTGATTCCATTAACACATGATGCTCCATCGTGATCTGCAATGTGAGAATGGAAATAAAGTGTGGCCATATTCTCTTTAATCTTTCATTTCACAAACATGGCTTTTCCTACCACCTTAAGAAATTGTGAGGCTGCTAGGGAGAATGGAATGTAACCTGAGCTACAGCCTGACATTCCCAGGGAGCATTTTTCACATGAAAGGCTTTTGTCAACCCAGGAAAGGACCAGCAGTTTTTGTTTGATGTTTGCAGGTGTTCAGCAGAAAGCAGTAAAACAATTCAGCCATGATGGACCAGGGCTTCTATGACCCGAACAGGGAGAACTTGGTGGGCTCTGGAATTATTTTTTAAGAAATAATATCCAAAGTGATTTAATATCTGTTGTATCATTCATCTTCAACTAAAAGCATCACACAAGCTTGCGTGCTGAGACAATTGTCATTAAAAACGAGGAAGAGGAAGTCCCCAAAGAAAACTAAGTTCCTTCAGCACCTGTACAGTTTGATGAGGAGTAGCTTCATTTTCGGAGATAACAAATGGTAGTTTATGTGATTATGTTTGAGATGAACATACTAGCATTGCTGTCTTGTTAAAAAGTCATTTTAAAGTTGGGCTGCTAAAATTATATATACTGAAGAACTTGTTAGATCAACTCTGGTCACATCTGTTATATGTATGTACAGCTAGCTACTCAATGATGGATCCTACCCCTTCCTTCATTTTATCTGGGGGCTTTTCCCTTGAAGTTGTTTAGTTTTACTTAGGTGTCCAGCACTTGTTAAAGATTGTCAAATACACGAGGGTGTTGGAACCATTAAATAGTGATAAAACATGCCACATCTCACTCCTGGGTTAGTTCTGGAAGAGGAAAAACATTTCTTGGCATTTATGTAAGCTTGCTAACCTATGTCCATGTGACACCAAAATGACACACCAGTTGAGAACAATTCATTGAGGGGAAAATAAAATCAACCCCAACAGGCAGTTTTGTGTGTTTGGTAGAGAAAATATTCAAGTGGTCCACATTCTGCATTCACTTCAATATGTATTATTTTGAGTTCATGTGCCAGTGTGGGAAAAAAAAAGAACAGGTCTCCCTTTAAAAGTGTTTGTTGAGAGCTACTTACTGCCCTTTCTTCTGTGTGTGCTTGTGTGTGTGTGTACATAAAGTTCCACTCCTATACAAGTCATAGTGATTGTGTAGCTTTTGTAAAGTACAAACAGTTTAGTAGACTTTTAAAAAGTATAGTAGTGTCAGGCGTGGTGGTGCACACCTTTAATCCTAGCATGTGGGAGCAGAGGTAGGAGGATTGCCATGAGTTTGAGGCCACCCTGAGACCCCATAGTGAATTTCAAGTCAGCCTGAGCTAGAGGGAGACGCTACCTTGAAAAACCAAAACCAACAACAACAAAAAAGTATAGTAATAAGTCGTATCAAAGACATTATGCTAGGAACATAGTATTTGGGTTAGCCATGGGAAGACATGGGCCTCGAGGCACTGCACTGCATAGCCAAGGGTCTCAGAAGCCCTGGCTAAGAGCTTCTACACTGTGCCTTCGTTATTCTAAAAGACGTGCTTGGGTTTGCTAACTTTGTGACCCTGCAAACCCTTTATTGGAAATGGCATGGGTTTCACTACTGTTTTTCTCTCCCTTGTTTTGCATCATGAGGTGTTTGGATTTGTGTGCTAATACTTGTTTTTGTAAGTGTTCATGTGGCCACTGATTGCTTTTCTTAAGTTTCAGGCTAAGTTTTGGATTAATGATTGTTCTCTCTCATCTGGTCTCTTCTGTGCCCACTTGCAAGATGTTGAACTGAATAACAGTGAGGGCAAGCACATCATCCACTGAATTATAGCTTCTTAATGTGCCCAGTGGCATGCTGTACCATGTGAATGAATATCTTGTAGCTTCAATCCTCCCAGGAATGCAAGGATTGCCATGTCAAGTTCACAGATGAGGAAACTGAGAGTTAAACAAGTTTCTTTCAAAGTTGACAGTAATAAAATTCAGTTTAAATACAGTCCTACTTAGTCCCAAATCCTTACAGTACTTCACACACACACACACACACACACACACACACACACACACACAGAGAGAGAGAGAGAGAGAGAGAGAGAGAATGAGAGAGAGAGAGAAGCACATATGGGTGCACACACATGTGCACTTAGGCACACCTACAGGCATCAAGAGTAAGCTCATAGTTTTAAGATTCTTTAGCTACCAAATATAATGTTAAGGCTTGGCATGAAATGGTGTCTATGTTTTTAGAATAGAAAGCACTTTTAGAACATATTTAAGGTAATGATATAAACAATACTCATTATGTTTCCTGGCCTAGTGCCCAAGTTAGATACCCTTCTAATTTATGATGGACTTCAATATGATGGAGTATATCAGCCTTCCATTATCATATTTTCACAGAGAAAATATAGCAGATATTTTTAAAAAATTGTGTTTTCATTCTATAGCTGATTGGTAGCTAGATGGGTACCATGAAAGTATTTTCTTTTCAATTATCTTTGTGTCTGTAATCAGACTAGCAGTTAGGCTAACCCAGTGTAACCTATTAGTAACTGAAAACAATTAGGTTCTTATATTTAAGTATAAAGAAACATGCAGCTCATTGTGTGATCTTTGAAATGGAACATTCAAGCACTACAATCCTAAATTCAGTCTACATCACTAAAATAAGCAGTTTGGAAGTTTTGATATGTCTCTCATGAGACATGTGCTTAAAATGTTAGTTTTCTAAATTCAGAAGGAAGGAGTACTCTATTTGACACTGACTTAAGTAAATAAAAGGCATTAAACAAGCACGGGGATCCAAGAACTATTGAGACTGAAATGCTTAGCATTTTTTGACAGCATCAGCAAATTATCCTTCCTCTACTATTGTAATGAGGAAATCACTTAAATAACAGGCAAACAGTGAAGTCACATAAACATATATAATAGAACTATGCAATGAAAGTTTATGCTGTTAATTGCTTGAATCTGTCTTAAATGCTTAGAATCATGCAGCAGTAAAGGCTGTCATATAAACAGTTTTGTTTTGAGCTAAAAAAATATTCTTTTTGCTTTCATCTGCCATGATAAACAAAGTAATTTTGTAAGCTTTACAGATCAAACATTTACTCCTAATGGTAAACTACATTTTATATTGGAAGTTTGCAACCTTATCCAAGGACTGGAGTTGAGTTCTGGTGGCCTCAGGCCTGTGATTTCCAATGTTTAGTATTATGGTGCTATTTAGATCTTTTCTTATAAGTTTAGATTACAGATCTTAAGTTGCCTAATAAGGAACATGGTGTGTTCTGAAATGTTCTTCAGTTTACAGTCTTGAACCAAAATGTTCTTGGCCAAGTCTTTGGAATCTCTATGTATGTTGGTTAAATCAGATCTCATATAGATGTCACATCAAAATGGGGCAAGGTAGGCACAGAAACATTCCTCCTTCCTTAGTTTTGTACTGTATGAGCTATTTTTTAAAGACCAGGTGCTCTTCCAAGTTAATTAAACCACACTAAGTATTAGAGAAAATGAAGCATGTTACAGGATTTTTTGGGAAGGTTATTTTTGTCACTGGTCTCTTAATACACTGATTAAATATTTCAAAATTGGCCACCAAATTTATAAGCTTATGTTTGTTGACCTATTTAAACTCAAATACATGCGTTGAGTCCATAAGTTTAGTTTAAGGGGAATACTTTTGAACATAACTCTGTTCATGCTTAGAGAGACTTAAGAGACACAAGAAATTTAGTCTTTAAAGAAGGAAGCTTGGTTACCACTCTGTTGTAAGTAATATATAAGTATACACTCATATTTATTTATAATAGACCCTCAGCAATAGCACAAGTGTTGAAAAGATTGCCATATTTACTTTCATTTAAAAAATATATAAAGCCCCAGTTAATCAGCATATCAAATACCCAGGTGAGTTTAAAATCAGTTTATATGGATGGATTTCAGGGTGGTAAGAAAGTATTTTATTTAAAGGTGCAGCTACATAATTGTTCCAGTGGCTGCTTTTGTACTTCTGTGTGACAATTAACATTTAATGAATGACTTTCTAAACTGCATTGGTAGTAATTACTATATGTACTTTATTAGCTACAGTCCATTGTTGAATGTGCCTGTATTGATTTGTTTTGCAAACAGCCCTTCACACATATGGCAGTATTTGGACATTACTTTGTAAAGAACCTGTCCGTTTGCCACTAAAATCTTTTGCTTATAATTTCTTGTTTCCTAGAATGCCTCTTTGATCAGTCATCCTAGTAGAGTTACAAAATAGCAAGTTTTCTGCTATAAAATTTTTATATTCCTGTGTTTAGGGAATCTCAAAGAAGTTATACCTTTTCATCATTTTCTTTTTCACCAGTAGGTATTTTGAAGACATTTAGGTTTACAAGAGAATTTAGATATTTTCTATACCTTTAAAGATACAGAATCAGAGGGTTTTGTGTTTGAGAAAGCTAAATGTCTTTTCCCCCAGTCACACAGTTAGTTATAGCTATCATAGGACACAAATAAACATGTCCCAACCTGTGGTGACAGAGCCTGTGCTGGTTTTAATTAAGGTTTGGCCCCTACTAGGTGGTATCACCTATATGTTTGTTAAGAAAAAGAAGAAAAAAACTGCATAATCTGAAGAAAAATAAGAGAAATTGAGATTGTGTGAGATGGACATCATCATCCAGCTCACTTGTCATCATAGGCTCTAATTTGGCTGAGACCTTTGACGAATAACTGTTAAAATGTATCGTGTTATTAAAAATAACAAAGTAAGACCCATGATTAAATATCAGGGCTGTAATTTAATCTCGGGGGTTCTGGTGCCCTCATAAACCATTTGGCTTTTTTTCTGTAACAGATGACGTCAAAATCTAGCTTGATTGAATTATGACCCTGTTTCCAGCACCTGCCTGCCATGATCCTCGCTTCACAGCATGGCAACATTTCCATTACCAATTTTTTTTTATTTTTCTGACATTTTTAACTTTGAATAGTTAAACTAGACTTCTGGTTAGCTTATAAACTTTCAGCCTATTGGGAACTGACTATTCTCTCAATAGAACAGAGAAGATGGTGACAAAGCCCATTATGGAATACCTTTTAGAGTACTCTTCCTTGCTTTAATCTTCCATTAATTTAAACATTCTCTTTTGGGGCCACTTAACTGAATTGCAAGGCATCCAAATGGAAGGTTTTTAATCTCAAATTTCCCAAACCAAGACTTAACTACAAAGTATTTAAAAGACTGCTAAATTAGGAAAAGAAGGAACATCTATGGAGAATATTGAAAATAGTACTGTGGACAATCCAGTTTCCGTATTTGTAAAATACTGAAGAGTAAGACATGAAAGGCATGGAGATCGGCACACTTTCTTATTAATTGCTTTTATATGTTCTTAAGATGAGTAAAATTTGATAGTGAATGATTAGAAATGATTATTTATTTATATTGCTGCCCAGAGACTCTAGCATGCCTTTAGTTTTAACCCTTCGGCTTTAGTGACTTTGGGAGCAGAGATAAGATGTTTACCTTTAGCTGGGTAGCTGTTTAGCCACCTATTTTAATGTTGACAGATGGTTCAGCTGATACCTTTTTCAGTTCAGTTAAGTTCACAACCCTGTGTTAGCAATTATAAGGACATGAAAGGCTTTGGGGGAGAAGGATCTGCCCAAGGAGGGCAGATAGTCTAACAGGAAAGAATAGAAGTATGCATGGTTAACACACATTTTTCAGAAAACATAATTACAGTAGTATGTGTTTATTATTTGAAAAATCAATCAATCATCATTTTCTATATCATCTATCTCTCATATATCATGTACCTATCATCTATCTATGTATCTATGTATCTATGTATCTATGTATCTATGTATCTATCTATGTATCTATGTATCTATCTATCTATCTATCTATCTATCCATCCATCCATCCATCCATCCATCCATCCATCCATCCATCCATCCATCTATCCATCCATCTGTCTACCTACCTATCATCTCTATATATCAGCTATATATTTGTCATCTACATCTATCATCTATATATCTGTTGATTAAGTCTCATTATATAGTCCAGGCTGGCCTTGAATTTATGATCCTCTTGCCTCTGTCTCGTTGCTGAGATTATAGGTTTGTGCACCCACATCTGTCTTTTTTTAAAAATTTTTATTTATTTATTTATTTGAGAGTGACAGACACAGAGAGAAAGACAGATAGAGGGAGAGAGAGAGAGAATGGGTGTGCCAGGGCTTCCAGCCTCTGCAAACAAACTCCAGACGCGTGCGCCCCCTTGTGCATCTGACTAACGTGGGACCTGGGGAACCGAGCTTCGAACCGGGGTCCTTAGGCTTCATAGGCAAGCGCTTAACTGCTAAGCCATCTCTCCAGCCCCCACATCTGTCTTTATAGGAATTTATTTAAATGAAAACATACTTCTTACTAGGAGAAGCTACTAACAAAGGGCTCATGGATAAATTTATTCTGATCCTGTCTTGAAAGAGGGCCAACATCTGAAATGTTAATCCGAGAACTAAATGTATATCAGGATCACTGTGAGCCATATATAGAAGAAAGAAAATGAAGAGGGAGTTGTGTGTGGTGGATAAAAAGTAAGGATTATGAACTGCTCAATGTAAGGTCAGGATCCAGGTTTCTGAAATAAGTTTTAAGGTGACTTATTGTGAAATAAATTAAGATTCATTCAAAAATTTATTAAAATAAGAACTGTGGAACATAGCAGGTTGCTGCTTAGGGTAGGATAATCCAGTCCTCTGTTGGGGTGTCATTGCACATCTAAGCACATGAAATGGTTTGGAATCTCTAGGCAAACATGATTTCTTTAATGCTTAGTATTTTTTATTCTGAATTAAGATTTTTTTGGTGGAGGATTTTTGGGGGGGCAGATTTTCACCCAGTTCCTTCCAAAAGTATATGTTCTTAATCATAGGATAGGGGTAGAAATTGAGTTTTTTTTGTGCTCCCATTTTCAAATTCTTCTGGTAATATCCTCCAGCAGTGGACATTTCCTGGAGCCACAAAGATAGCTCCTTTAAACAAATTATTTATTAAACCCAACTTTAGAAGTGCTCTTTTTCTCTTCTCTCCTCTCCTCTCCTCTCCTCTCCTCTCCTCTCCTCTCCTCTCCTCTCCTCTCCTCTCCTCTCCTCTCCTCTCCTCTCCTCTCCTCTCCTCTCCTCTCCTCTCCTCTCCTCTCCTCTCCTCTCCTCTCCTCTCCTCTCCTCTCCTCTCCTCTCCTCTCCTCTCCTCTCCTCTCCTCTCCTCTCCTCTCCTCTCCTCTCCTCTCCTCTCCTCTCCTCTCCTCTCCTCTCCTCTCCTCTCCTCTCCTCTCCTCTCCTCTCCTCTCCTCTCCTCTCCTCTCCTCTCCTCTCCTCTCCTCTCCTCTCCTCTCCTCTCCTCTCCTCTCCTCTCCTCTCCTCTCCTCTCCTCTCCTCTCCTCTCCTCTCCTCTCCTCTCCTCTCCTCTCCTCTCCTCTCCTCTCCTCTCCTCTCCTCTCCTCTCCTCTCCTCTCCTCTCCTCTCCTCTCCTCTCCTCTCCTCTCCTCTCCTCTCCTCTCCTCTCCTCTCCTCTCCTCTCCTCTCCTCTCCTCTCCTCTCCTCTCCTCTCCTCTCCTCTCCTCTCCTCTCCTCTCCTCTCCTTTCTTTTTATTTTGTGATGTTCTCTCCTAATAAGCTGCTTTAAGTTGCTAACATGGTAGAACTGTGACCTGGGTCTTAAGAGTCAGAAAGCAACATAAAACTCACCAGCATAAGTCAAGAGAGCATTTCACTTTTTCAGAAAAAACAAAAAACAAAAAACTACATTACTTAAAGCATTTGAAAATTGCAAAAATGCATTGTAATTTTTGTTATTAGAGTCATTTTCACTATCTGCCATATTTTTAAAGGGTACAGGCTTCAAGTTTAGAATAATTTTATAGCTATTATTGCCATTTAATGAGAAATACATTTAGTAAGCCATCTTAGGGATAATGTCATCTTTCCCCAAGTTTATAATTTGTGAATATAATGTACAGTGGACATCCATTTGGATCCAATCTGTTATGATTATATCATAAGCAACAAAATAATGTATATACCAGCTTTTCCTTAAGTAGTGATGGGCTGAGGTGAAACTATCTTTCTGTGACCTCTAAGTAGCTCATTTTGCATGTGCCCCCACTTGTAATGAAATTACACATTCAAATGAGAGTTGATCATTTCAGTAAGAAGTTAGTGATGAATAAGTTAGTGATGAGTGCTGCAAAGTAAGACAGTTATTACAAAGAGAATATTCTAGGCAAATAAGATATCCTATTGTGATATTAAGTACTCTTTAACTCTTCTTCATTTATCAAAATAAAATCTATATTGGAAATATTTTGTAGCCATACACTGTTAACCTCACAGTGAAAACATTTTGGTCATCAAGTAGTAGTAATATTCAGGACTGAGTTTATACTTTCAATACATAAATAACATACAATGCAATAAAAATACAATACATAAAAATTGGTTTGGTAATTTTGAAGGGAAGACCAAACACTGCTGTGTTCCTTTCTTGAACATTATTGTCCATTAACTGATGTTGCAAACCATTGAATGCTTTTCATTTTTCTGGGCACTGAAATTTTCCATCTAGTTGTAACCATGACATTAATTTTTCTTCTAACATTTAATTTTCTCCTATTTTTATTAACTTTCAGTATTTTCTGATGTATTCTTTTGGAGTCTGTACTGCTACTTTTCTTTCATATGGGTGTGTACTTGCAATGTTCCACTTATGGGAGAATTATATTCTTTAATCCTTAAATTTTTGGTAGAATCTGGTAAGAGTATGTGATGCTTTAGGTCCTGATTGTTTAAAAAATGTCCAACAGTTCAGAGAAATAAAAGTAGAAATCATTTTCTGTCGCCTATCAAATTCTGTTTTTAGTGCAAATCTATATCCTGGAATGCTGATGTGTTTATTAAGAAAGCTTAGCTTCAATTGGCTCATTTTCTCAGTCACTCATTCATTCATTTGGTAAAAGTCCCTCCCTGCCCCACCAGAGGTTAGGTGCAAGTTACCATGTTAGATAGTATGGCAGTGTGAGATATGGTAAATGTCATTTTCTGTACTGCCATTGGAGAGTTGCTGATGAATAAGAGTTTTAGCATGATTCACTAATGAAGTATGTTTAAGTAATGTGGAACTACACAAGTGAAAATCAGAAGATAATTTTCAAC
This sequence comes from Jaculus jaculus, assembly GCF_020740685.1. Classification (NCBI taxonomy): domain Eukaryota; kingdom Metazoa; phylum Chordata; class Mammalia; order Rodentia; family Dipodidae; genus Jaculus; species Jaculus jaculus. The sequence continues at coordinate 1,411,927 of NC_059116.1, read as the reverse complement.
TATAAAGTAGAGACTACACATTTCTAATTGAAACCTTTATCCTTGAATCTTCGTATGTTTGTATGTGAGCCTGTCTAAAGAAATCAAGTTGTTGTAGAATAATTAGGATTATTGGACCTTGAATTATGTTGTTATTAATGGACTGTCAGGTAGACTACCAGAGTCTCTAAGGGCAGCAATGCTAATTAGATTCCATTTGTCATTCTTAAAGAGAAATTAAAAATTCAAATCAATATAGTATTGAATTACTTATAGGATTTTAAAGTAGTTACCTTATTTTTTATCCCCACAAAAATTTCTTCAATGTTTATTTATAAATTTATACATATTTAAATAATATTTATTTTCCTTAACTTTACTTACTTTTATTATTTTTTAAAGACAAGGTCTCACTGTATAGCACATGATCTTTCTACCTCACCTTCCTAAAAGTTGGGGTTTAAAATTATTTTTTTTAGGGCTGGAGTGATGGCTTAGCAGGTAAGCTGCTTGCCTGTGAAGCCTAAGGACTCATGTTCTACTCTTCAGGTCCTACATAAGACAGACACACAATGTGATGCAAGTGCACAAGGTCACACATGGGCATAAGGTGCCCATGGGTCTGGAGTTCCATTCCAGTGGCTGGAGGCCCTGGTACACCTATTCTCTCTCTCTTTTTCTCTCTTATAAAAAATAAAAATAAATAATATTATTCTTTTAGTTTGAAACTTGAATAACTGCTTCTTGATTATGTATCATGTATTAAGTCATATTCTGGGTGCTAGAGTAAGTTCTTGAGTTTCCAAAATGGAGGAGGCAGAATAATTGAATAAGTGACCTGAAAGCAAGTTCTATATGTGAACCAGTTTAGCTGTAGGGAAAGTACTTTGGAGGTGGGCATACCTGAGTCTGATGCATGCTGGGGAGTTACAGAGAGGGTGGAGTGTGGCAGTTATGTAGGAGAGTTCCACAGGAGCTGACGCTAAGGGAAGGCCTGGGACTAGGTCCTGCCGGGCTGAGCCACAGGGAATGTTGCCTGTGCTGTTGCAGATTGGTGCCATGTCTGGAACACTCTGCCATAGCCATGATACCAGAGCCATGTGCGGCTCAGTGTGGATTGCCCACACCGGACCCAGGGGTGCTCAGTGTGGATTGCCCACACCAGTTGTTAGGTGAGACAGGGGTTGCTGGTTCCACAGTGTTGGTGATGGATGAACAGGTTGAAGTTACTGGAGATCTTTATTTGAAATCTGCTCCTTCAGCCCATTGTAGAGCATTCAAGAATGGGCATTTGCTTTTCTGTGTGTGACACTTTGTGTAATGCTTTACTATTTGACAGTGTATTCAGCTACCATGTGCTATCATCTGCCTTTTTAGCCACCAAGCACTGTAAAAATACTACCCGCCCCCCAGAGAAGTGTGCTTTTTTTAATATTTTATTTTATTTTTTGGTTTCTCGAGGAAGGGTCTCACTCTAGCCCAGGCTGACTTGGAAATCACTATGGAGTCTCAGGGTGGCCTCGAACTCACGGCAATCCACCTACGTCTGTCTCCCAAGTGCTGAGATTAAAGGCATATGCCACCATGCCCAGCTTAATATTTTATTTTTATTTAGTTATTTGAGAGAGGGAAAGAGGCTGAGTGAGAGAGACAGAGAATGAGAATGGGCGCACCAGGGCTTCCAGCCATTGCAAATGCACTCCAGACTTGTGTGTCACTTTGTGCATCTGGCTTATGTGGGTCCTGGGGAATCGAACCAAGGTCATTTAGCTTTGCAGGGAAATGCCTTAACTGCAAAGCCATCTTTCCAGCCCCACGATGGTGCTTTTGTTAGACCTGTTGAATTGCATTCATTTTTCTCATGGTGGGCTATTAGATACCAGAGCCACAAATGTGAGTGTGTTTGTTGGTGAACTTGTGGAGGGTGGTTTGGTTTATGTGATAGTCTACCTGGGATTGCATCATCATTTGATTGTCCTTATTTCTTCAGACAGCCCAAGGGGAAAATGGCCTGTTAACTCTTAATCAGGAAGGAATTGAAGTTACCCATTTTTCCAAATTCCAACAAATGTTTTCCTTGCCCTTTCCTCGTGACCATCACCTTTTCATATCACTTCCTTCTCACTTAGAACTGTTTACTTTTGGGAGGCAACTAGCATGTTGGGTAGTCTGTTTCTTGAGGAAGAATTTGGCCACTCATCTGTCAGTTTAGTCACTGTTCAATTTGAAGTGGAAACTCTGTTTATTTCCCTTCCCAGCTTTCCCAGCTAATGAAAGCATCAGCATGCTTCTGTGTTAGAGACTGCATCCTGACACCTGTGCCATTTAGTGACACTTGGCTCCTTGTCCCTAGAGCTCTGGAGTTTTTATCACCAGGGTGCTGAAAGGATAGAGAAGCCAGGACCATGGGTAGCAAGAAAAGAACTCCTTGAAACATGTTGGCTTCCAGTGAGCCCCTAACCCGCCCTGAGGCAGCTGAGCAGCACCCTTTTGCTTCTTGAATAAGTCATGCTTTAGTGAGCACTGGATGACAGCAAGATGAAAGCAAACACCTTTCTCTTTGTTAATAGTTATGTATTTATTTATTTGAGAGAGAGGGAGAATGGGCACACCAGGGCCCACAACCATTGCAAACGAACTCTAGACGTATGTGCCACCTTGTGCACCCTCTGGCTTACATGGGTCCTGAGGAATTGAACCAAAGCCCTTTGGCTTTGCAGGTAAGCGCCTTAACTGATAAGCCATCTCTCCAGCCTGCAAACACCTTTCTTTTGGAGAGAAACACACAAACATCAAACACACACACACACACACACACACACACACACACACACACACACACGGACTTCAGTAATATGTACACCTTTCTTCAGTGATTTTCGGGTCTCAGTCTCCTAAATGCTGTGGTTACAGATGTAATTATACCTGCTATTTATTTTGCATGTTTAGCATGTAGCATGTGTGGTGGTGTATGCACATGTGTTTGCAAATATATACACCTGTGCATATTTGGAGGTCGCTTATCAGATGGCCTCCTCACTCTTATCCATGCCTTTCCTTAAGATTAGAGTTGAGATAAATAAGGTTCTGTAGGGTTCTGTGAGTCCCAGTTACTTTTCTGTGAGTTCAGTTAAGTAACACTGAACCTGCATTTTAAGACATATTTCATCATGTAATACTTGTCAGCCATAGATTAATATATGCAGCATCTTGAAAGTCCTGAGGCTTAGTAGGTGAAAGACTGTTTCTGAAGCCTCCCCATGTGCCTGCTGGAGCTGCTTGAGGACCAGTTGTTGGCTATTCCTACGTTTCCTTCCCCATTTATATTACCTGTTTTTCTCTGTCACAGGTGAGCCTTCTCATGCTTTTCTTTTTCCTTTAGTAGTTTTGTACCATTAGTGTTGCTTGTCTTGCTTGTTTTAGAGGGTTATACACATGATTGCCTACTGTCCTATGCTCTTTGTTCACTTAGCTCTGTTAATTTTACCTGACTTTTGTTTGTACATTTCATTATGGTAAAACACCTTTTCTTTTTTGGATAAAAGTAATGATGCATTTTATTACTCTTTGAAAAATAATAGTTTTGATTCAGTTCTATTTTTTCTTTATCTCTTTTACATATTATTAAGAGAGATTGGCAAATATTTCCCTTTTCATTGTCCTAGTCTGTCTTTGATTGCAAATTAACCTGTAGAACCAACAGAGGGCTCATGGTATCTTCTTTGTAAGGTGATAGAAGGCTGAAACAGTCTATTGCTTAAAATTAGGCAAAGTTTCTGGACATGATGGTATGTGCTTGTAACTCTAGCACTTGTGAAGCTGAGGCAGGAGTACTGCTTCATGTTAAAGGCCTGCTTGGGGGACATAGTGAATTCAAGACCACTTATTACATAGCAAAATCTTGTCTCAAAGAATAACATGCAAACAAAAATATTATGCATAGTATATTCGTGCAGCTATTTGGCCTGGTGTGAAAAGATTTTAGGCCATTGATAATAATGTGTTTGTATATAAATGTGTCAGTCTTCCAGTTTGTCTAAACTTTAAAATTTATTGCCATAAGGTTGTTTATGGTATTCTCTTATTAACATTTTGATCTCTGCTAACTCTATAATTAAGTTTTATTTTTCATTCTTGTATTTATTTGTATCTTTCTTGTTCAAGCTAGCTAAAATTTTTTCTCATTAATGGCATTTTTAAGAGACAATTTTTAGCTTTGTATAGTATTTTTCTCATGTGCTTATTTTATACTCCATTAATTATTATTCCCTGTTTTCTATTTACTTTGGCTAATTCTATTTTTATAACTTGACCCCTTAGTGCATTTAGTTATCATCATATCATTCCTTTGTATAGAATATCTTCATTATTTTAGATTTCTAAATGTTAAAGCTTCCAATATGGCTTTTTCTGTGACCCTTACAACATTTATTGCTGCCTTGGAAGTTTTACAAATGAGTGCATTATTCATCTTCTAATTGTTGACTTCTGTTGTAATTTGTTGTCAGAGAACTCTTGTGTGTTCCTGGGTCCTTGTACTTGTGAGGACTTGCTTTGCTAATTTCTGCAGTGTTTCATAGGAAAGAATGTATACTCCCTTACTATTAAGTTTATCTATATATATGTCCAGAAATTCAAGTTTGTTAGATGCTCCTTAAAAATCACCCATACTTTTGCTGCTTTTTGAACCTGAAACATACATAGTGAGAGAAATATGTTGAAATCCTGATGGAAAATCTGTAATTTTCTCTGTGTCTCAGTTTAGCCTTATACATACTGAAATTACAGCACTGAATACATCTGTGTTTAGAATTACCATATCTTCTCTGGCTAATTCAGTCCTCGGTTCAGTTTATTTGTGGTTACTTTCTTTCTGTTCTTTTGTCTTGAAATTTATTTTACTCCATAGTGGTATAATTATCCCACCTTCTTTTTGGCTCTTATTTTTTTAAAAGTTTTGTTTACTTTTATTTATTTGAAAGTGACAGACAAAGAAAGAGGCAGAGAGAGAGAAAGAGACAGAGAATGGGCCAGGGCCTCCAGCTGCTGCAAACAAACTCCAGACACGTGCACCCCCTTGTGCATCTGGCTAAAGTGGGTCCTGGGGAATCAAGCCTCGAACTGGGGTCCTTAGGCTTCACAGGCAAGTGCTTAACCACTAAGCCATCTCTCCAGCCCCTTTTTGGCTCTTATTTATCTGGTGTGTCTGTTTTGAAAATTTTTATTTTCAAATATTCCATATTGCTGTGTTTGAGATAAACCAGCTATAACTGGGTCTTAATTTTAATTATGGGAGATAATGTCAGATGATTTATATTTTCACTTCCTAGCACTACTTGGTCCACTTGCATAGACTGTGGTGCAGATGACATTCTGTGGAGTCATATGGCAGTGTCCCTCAGAGGATTACTGTTGTCTACACTCTGACTTTCAACCTGGGCTCCTTCTTTGCTACATTTTTTTTTTTTATTTCTCTTCTTTCTTTTAAAGAAATTGGTTAAAGTTTGATTGTTTCTTTTATCATTTCTTCTTTCCATTACTTGAAATATATTACAGCCTTTTATCTTTTACTGTGCAGAGCTATCTACCAAAGCATAGCTTGATTCTTTTAGTTCTCCTTTCAAACAATTTTATGACCATAAACTATGATTTATCTCATTATTTTCTGGTTGGCATATGTTTTTGTTTTGATCCTGAAAATTATTCTAAAAATTAGATATCAGTGTTTGGTAGATAGTGTTTAGATTTGCTAATTTACTAGTTCTCTGTCCATCTCTTTTTGTGCACCTTGGACTCTTTCATTTTCAGATCTGATGAAGTACCTCCTTTCAAAGTGCATGTGTGTAGGAAAAGTGCAGGTTAACTTTTCCATCCTTCCTCCCAAATGCCTTATTCTAGCTTTTGAAAGATGGTTTTCGAACACACAATTCGATGATAACATTTGTTTTCTCTCACTATGAACATGATTTTATTCTGTTGTTTACTGAAGTATACTTTCTTGTGAGAAGTTTGTCACTTATCTGTCTATTGACAACCTTTCTAAGAGTTGTACATTTTCTTCATATTTCATTTTGGTATTTAGCAATTTTACCATAATGCATCTATATCTGATTTCTTTTTAATTTTACTTAGTTTTCTATTGCTCTTTTGGGGGTCTATGGCTTTATGTTTTCCTATAACTAAGAAATATCATTTGTTTTGCCTTCTTTGAGGAGTCAGTAAATGTTCCAAATTTCATGCTTTTCCTTAATTTCTCTTTTCTCTTAAATTTTCCATCTCCTTGTATGTGCTACATTATAATTTCTTTAGTCTCATCCTCCAATTCAATTATTTTCCCTTTAGCTGTGTCTATGTCATTTAATATATTTTTAAAAATTCTAGTGCATAATTTTTCATTTGGAAAAATTCTACACAGCTCATTTTTAAATGATTTGTTTACTTTTGCAGTTCTTATTGCTCATTTTTGTGGTTAAGTTTTTACTTTTTAAACATAAAACACAATCTTAAGAGTTATTTTCTATTATTCCCAGTTTCTTTATAAGAGACAGTCTTACTTATTCTGTGACCTTCACTTGTGTATTTCTTTTTCAGGGGGTGATGCCCATGAATTTCCATGTAGTAGACATTGAATCTTTGAAAATGTGAGCATCTAATAGTAACAGAGATTTGGTTTTTGCTTCAAGGTCTTTTTCCTCTAGTCTATGAGTCTATTATCTGCCTTGCTACATGGCACTGTCTTTTCACAGTGGTCATAATGGCATATGGCCTCAGCATGATATGATCAACATTTTCTCTCTGTCACATATCTATCATTTGTCTCTATTATCTATCTTTTTATGCATCATCTTTCTATTGCTGTATCTCTAACTATGTGACTTTTTTATGTCTCATGCTCCTGGTATTTTTTTTCTTCCTCTTTGTTGGCTGTTCCTATTCTGCCTAAACTGTAAAGAGCTGAAGACCTCATGATCTTCTTTGGGACTTCTTTTGCTGTTCTGTTGAGAGGCAGGGTAGGGTAGTGCCTCAGTTTCTCAGTCTGGAGTCAGATTATGTTGTTCTCTGGCTATTAGACATGTGACCTGGTTTCCCTGTGTGGAGTATGGAAACACACTGTTAGAAGAATTCAATAAGATGTTATTTTTGCATTTGGCCCTTGTTGACACATGGCACATTGTCCATGCCTATTCTCAGTCTTAGGTACATTTTCTTCCTTGTTATTGCCTCTGTTTCCAAGGTAACTGCTTTAAAATATGAATCCTCTAGCACCTTCCCCTTATCTCGTGAGTGTCAGTTTGTTGAGCCAGGCTTTCTACTGTGATCTCTGCTCCCCCCATCTGTACTTTTTGTACATTTTCTGCCTATAAGGACTGATGTGCTATAATCCACCTTGTAGATTAAAGCAGGGTTTGTCTACAGTCTTACAACCATGGGGTATTCTTTCACCTGTTTTTATCAGTGAGCTCTCCTAATGGAATCATCATTCTTTGCCTGGTTGTCTTTGGTCACCTCATGACTTCTGGGTATACACTGTCTCTTAACCTGACTTCTTCTGTGTGTACTATCACTTAACCTGTTGAAAACATTTTCCTGATAAGTAGAGTGAGTTAAGGAAAAGATAATGACAGAGCATGTTGTATTAACTTTATTGTGTTTCTTATTGCCATTGGAATAGCTATTAGCATAACTGGACCTAGAAATGCCTCCAAATTCTCACTTGGTTCCCCCTTCTTATAGCTACCTATCATTTACTGACATGGGAATTCTTTTAGGTTTTGTACTTTTTCAAGCTTTTCTTTGATCCAGAACCTTTGCACATGCCATGGAACATCTCTCCTCTTGCTCTTTGGTGTTGCAACTCCATTTAGAGCTCAATTGCTACAATATTTTCTGAGAAATTCTTTGATCTGATTAAATTAAAATTTCTTTTGGTTTCATGAATGCTCAGCTTTGAAATAAAAGACTCAATAAACATAGATATGTATTTGAAACTGAATCAGCTTGTGAATAGGAGTGGAGGTTATGACACTGCTCTTTCACCTTAGAATCATATGTTGTCATTGGAAATGACTGCACTTTCCTTTTGTGTTCATTTAATGGATTTTCAAGATCATAAAATTCTGATCTTTAATTCTTAAATTTACCGCATACATTTTGTATGTTATCAGATAAAATATCAACCCATATAAGGAGCTGAATAACCAACACATTAAGTATCGTGGCAACCTTCCTCTGTTTTCTTGTGTTAAGCTCTAGAACCGGGTTATAGCCATTTCACTTTAATAGAATCTTTTACCTAAAGTTTGATGTTAAAGAGAAAACTTCTTTTCATATTTTCTGCCTGGTTTTTTCCTCTGAACAAGCTGCAAACATATTACAGGAGTGACTATGGTTCACAAAGCTCCTTTGTATATAAAACCTCATGTAATAGGAAACTTAAGTTCTGTAGGGCAGCATTCTTGATATTTTATTGGAGATCTGGATTTTCATTCACTCACTCACTCCTTATTGCCTAGCACATCCCCCCCCCCCCCCAGAGGTCTTCTTGACTTAGTAGATGAGAAAAAATTAAACAACGAGCAATGAATTGAGTTATCTGAGTACCGGCATCATATAACAATGAGTTGTTGATAGCCATGTTTTTATTAGCTAGAGAAGCAGAAAATACAGATGAAAAAAGGTCAGTAATTGTGTTTGCTCTCTAAAAATTGGTCAACTTATTGATGACTGAGTATGTTTTAGAAAAATACTGTGACCAGCACAGTGTGGCTTTGGCTTTACAATATTATTCTTAGAAGAAGATAGTTATTCTTTTTAAACTTGGTTCTCTATAAAGATTACCAACTAGATAAAAATCACTAGTACTTAGGCATGGGAAAAGTCAAGGAAGTGAGACAAATACGGAAAGTGTGATTGAGTAAGTTGGTTTCTGTGTGCCAGATTAGGGTGTCCTTGGCTAGACTAAGGAAGGCAGGAGTGTACACTACCTGCTCTGTCCATTCCTTCCCTGGGCCATCTACAGCTCCTGGTTCAAATGGACCTTTCTTTCTGTCTGGCTGTCTTTCTTTCTTTCTTTCTTTCTTTCTTTCTTTCTTTCTTTCTTTCTTTCTTTCTTTCTTTCTTTCTTTCTTTCCTCTTTCCCTCCCTCCCTCCCTCCCTTCCTTTCTTTCTTTCCTTCCTTCCCTCCCTCCCTCCTTCTCTCCCTTCCTCCTTCTCTCCTTCTTCTTTTTATTTTTTTTTTTGAGGTAAGGTTTCAGTTTCACTCTAGTCCAGGTTGACCTGGAATTCACTATGTTATCTTAGGGTGGCCTGGAGCTCACAGTGATCCTCCTACCTCTGCCTCTCAAGTTCTGGAATTAAAGGTGAGTTCCACCATGTCCAGCTAAATGTACTTTTCAATGTTTTGAAATACAAGGCTAATTTTTGAGAGCTAATATCTTAAGTAATGGAGTAAGTTATCTCTTTCTTGTCTAGACATCATTAAAGGTTTTTTTTCTTAAGAAAATCATTCTGCCTTACTAAAGAACTAGACAATGAGCATACTTCTTAGACCAGAATGGTCTAGATTACAGCAAGGGACAGCACACTTTATTCAAAATCAATGCTTTTGGCTATGTAGCCTATATTAGCGACCTACTTGTTCATAGGATGAAACATCTGAAAAGAAATGGCTCAAGGAGACACAAAACAACTCGAGGAGAGAAAGGGTTTATTTATTCTTACAGTTCCACCATGGTGGGATAGGCATCGTGACAAGGGCAGGTGATACTGCATCCACAGTTGGGAATCAGAGAGTGAATAGGCAATGTGTCTGGGCTATAAAATCTCAAGGCCAGCCCCAAGTGGCCCTTCCTTCAGCAAGGTCTACTTCCCAACATCCACAGCCTATCCAAGCAGCATTACCCCCTGGGACCAAAGATTGAAACCCATGTGCCTATTCCACAATGCAGGACCCATGTTCCCTGCTGTAGGGCCTAACTTCTGCTGTTTTAGAACCAAAATAGCTGCAAATAATAAGTAAATCAATGGCTGTGCTTGTGTTCTAATAAAACTTTATTTATAGTTAAAGGCAGCAGCTGGGGCTTTCCAAGGGCACTGTAGCTCAAGACCCTCAGCATCAAGACATGAGACTCTCAGCTTTCCTTATTATTAGCTCTGTTTGTATTGGAAAATTCACTTCTTTTCTTAGAGAGTGGATTTATATATTTTGCAATGGGATGTTCTCTTCTGTGGGCATTATATTTTCTTTATTTTGTTTCATGAATTTGAGCTTGAGTGAGAGTGTGTTACTTATAAACATAAAACTATATGAAAGTTAACTCAGCCAAATATAAAAGAAATAGAGAAAAATGTTACACACGTTAGAGAATTATATAAGGAGTGGACCTCATTCCTTCCAGCTCGATGGTGACCAGTGTACAGATTAGGTATGAGGATCATTATGGACAATAATTGTGTCATAGCTACCTTGGTAGAATGTTAAATGATTATTTTAGAGCACTTGTTTATATACTCATCAATTAAATTAGCAAATTTATTGAGCCTTCAGGAGATGTGATGGACTGTTGAATGCTTGAGATAAAAAAGATAATGAAAATGATAGTTCTTGGTCTCAAGGGTCTTACATTAAGGGAGATGAACATCTACATAAAATATTATCCACTGTCTGACAAGTTCTTTATTTGGAGCATGTGTAAGCAGGGCATCACTAGGAAATAAACCACTTGGGTTGAAGTTAAAGGGACCTTCACAGAGATCAAGCAGTTGGACCTTGAAGGCTATGTAGGCAACCTGAAGGCACAGGACAGTTAAAGAAAATTTGGAGCTGAGGGAAAAGTTGTATGTCTTTGTGAGCATTTGAAATTGCAGGTTGTGTTCTGTGACTAGAATTGGAGTAATGGAGGCAAGTGGGGGATGCAATACTAAGAGTCTGGCCGGGGTTAGGGAATAAAGGTCATGGAATTTATGTATTTTGGGGACTGAGATGAAAGGTATGTCAGATTTCTGTACAAAAACATCCTGTAGCAAAATTGCACACCATTTTGTAATAAAGATATAGTGGTCACTTTATGAACATTACAGACTTCCTATTTGCTTCCACATTTGGGAAGAAGACATGAGCATGCCCATGTGTGGACAAATGCTTTGCTGCCCTGCTCAATGGTGGTAACATATGCCCTTATAAGCTCAAATAATGTTCATTTCTTCATTTACTTATGGGCTGGTACGTACATGAGGTATATAGACACTTCAAATTGCCTGGCTCAAGTACTTAAACAGGGTTATAGAAGCATTCTCACTAGAACAGGTTTGCACATCTTGATCACCCCAATGCTGGTTCAGCTAGCAAAATCATATCCCTATGGCTAAGATGATGCAGGTTAAACTCTCAAACTGGAGCACACAGTAAATGCTCAATAGATATTAGCAGTTGAAATAGTTGCCAGAGTTTTAAAGAATTTCCTTCATGGTTGTTTATCTTCACCATGCTCATGATCCTGTGAATTCCATTATTAGACATATGAATATATTTGCATTTCTGGATCTCCTTGGGTTGTTTTTCTTCCTTAGCAAAAGTACCCTCCCCAAGCATGGGGTGCATTCTCAGATAAGTTAACTAATGAATATTATTATATACTTTTGTAACAGCTTCTAATATTCAGTGGGGAAATTTTCCTTGTTAAGAGACAGTGACAAGGCCAGTTGGTTAAAATTAGATCCAGCAGCTGTGTTTTGAATCAAGGCCCCACATGTGCACTTGACACTCTTTCCCCTGCTGTGCTTGGCGGCTGCTCTATCTGCTTCAGGGAGCAGCCGTTGTGGGTGACTGTTAGCATCCATGCTTTTCCTGGTACATTCAGAAAGGTGCTTTGGCGTAACTGTAGGCCATGTTTATTTACATGTATGGAATAGAAAAACACAAAGAAACCATTTCTTTCTATGTATTTCCTTTTTGCAGAATCATCCTTTATTGTACTAACTTAGGCTTTGTATAGAGATTTTAGCCTTCATTCATCCTGCCTCCAAACTGTAAATCTCATGATTATAAATATAACACACACACACACACACACACACACATATATGAAATAAGACTTTGGAGTCCACTTGCAGGCACTAGGTTATTTTTATGTTTAATTCTTAGCATAATAAATTTATTATAAGAAATCTATGATTATCTTTTGCTGTTTTGGGGAAGGTGTTTTACCAGTTTATATTTATTAGTAAATCTTAACTAGTGGTAATTTTATAGGTCCTAGCTCTTTGTATCCGTATGTATATTTTGCTCTACTGTTTGGTTAATAGATATTTTTGAAAGAATATATTCATGTACACAACACTATTACAGTTCAGTTTAAGAATCTGTATTTGTAAGTGCTCTTCATTTTACCTAATTAAGTTCTTTAGTCATTTACACATTAACTACATAGTACATATTCCACTTTTGCAGGAACTTATTTTCATAATACCCATAGTTCTGTTCTGCCCCATTATATGCATAGATCAAGCTGAATAATAGCAGTGCTAGAGCCACATGCTTAAAGTGATTATAGGTCATTAAGGTCAAATTAAGGTAACATTTCTGATGGCCACAAGTGGAAGTATAACTAACAATTAGTCTTTGTTTTTTCTTTTGCTTTGGGAACTCATTCGATTTTGCTTTGATGTTGACGGTCTCATAGTTGAATGCCTGATGGTTGGCATGTGCTGGTGATTGTGTTGGTCATGCTATTTTTTGAAGGGCAGAAGCATCCGCAATATACTTATGTCTTACTCAGAAATCTCTATTTAATGATTTTATCACATATCTTTCTAAAAACAAACACTACTTTATGTTTCTCTTCATACCAGTTTGAATACTAAAATGCATTTAGGTCAGTTTTCTTGGGTAATTAGAATAAAGCCTAGCTGCACTACTTAGTTGTGATCTAAATAAATACATAATATCTTTTAAATGCGCCATGGAAATCCTACCATATATAATGACAGTGATGAACAGAATCTAGAAGTTAGTATTTTTGATTTGATTGAACTAAAATACTTTATTTAAAATAATGGAAACCCTTCAGGCTTACCCCCATAGTTTTCTCACCTTATGATACAAGGCTATAGTATTAATTTTCTTTTTGAGAATAATTTTGATATTGGGTAAGGACAAGTATTTCTAGATTATTCTTCTGATATATGCATATTACTAGTATGTTCTCTTATCACTACTAATCTTTTGGTTCCATAATTATGTTAAAATTGAAAAAAAAAGCCAAGTGGGATAAAACTATAATTGTTATACTCAAGTTTAACTTTTTAATATGTTGGCTTACTTTTTGCTGAATGAATATTTTTCTACATATTCAGATTTGGAAAGCTATTGAACAGTAAAGTAAACTATGATTGATAGGGTACTTTTGCCTGATAGTTGAAAATACAAGTTTCTACCAATTCATATTTTTTAATATTCCCACATTGAGTGATAATTCAGTCTGGATATAGCAGACTAGAATGTAATTTATTTTTGTTATATCTTCATTCTAGAAAAGAATGAAAAAAAGTAGTCGCTTGAGTTTATGGTGGGGAAGGAGTAAAAAGGGTGTAAAAGAGAATTCAAAATACAAATATGGTCATAGTATTTTAATTCTTGAAGTATGTGAATATATATTCTCCAAGGATCCCTCTTTCTTTGTCTCTCTGAACAACAAAACCAAAAGTATTTTCAGTGGTAGCTACAAACCTTTAAAATATACTAAATTTTTTTTGTCTATTTTTATTTGTTTATTTGAAAGTGACAGAGAAAGAGGCAGAGAGAGAGACAGAGACAGAGACAGAGAGAATGGTTGAGCCAGGGCCTCCAGCCACTGCAAACAAACTCTAGACACGTGTGCCCCCTTGTGCATCTGGCTAACGTGGGTCCTGGGGAATCAAGCCTTGAACCAGGATCCTTAGGCTTCACAGGCAAGCGCTTAACCGCTAAACCAGCTCTCCAGCTCTAAAATATATTTTGAATTGATTTGTTCTTTTTTTTTTTTTTTTTTTTGGTTTTTCGAGGTATGGTTTTACTCTAGTCTAGGCTGACCAGGAATTATCTATGTAGTCTCAGGGTGGCCTCAAACTCATGGTGATCCTCCTACCTCTGCCTCCCGAGTACTGTGATTAAAGGCATGCACCCAGTTATTTAAAATATTAATAATAAAACACAAGAAATAAATAAGCCCAACTAAGAGTGAAGTCTTCATTACATTTCTATTAGTGTGGCCATATTTTTATACAATTACTTTTGGGATAATGTAAATACATGTGTTTTCTTCAACAAAAATTTGGATAAAGGGAGAATATTAAAAATCTGACTAATTATGAGCCACAGGGAAGAAAATTGTTGGACAGGAAGTTTACATAGCATATATGTATGGCTCCACTGACCAATCTTCTTTTGGAGTAATAGTTACATGTTAGATATATGGGAATGCAGCAGGCAAAAATGGTTTTGGATGTAAGTGATGGAGAGAGGTTTTTCTTGATATCTGGGACCTTGAGACTTACATAAAAATGGGAATAAGAGAAGTAATTGATAGGAAGAACCTAAATTTTAGTTTTGTCTTAAATTACTTTTCTCACATTGGATTATATTTTTAAAAATATTTTATTTTTATTTGTTTATTTACCAAAGAAGGCGGGGAGAGAGAGAGAGGTTGGGTGCTCCAGGGTTTCCAGCCACTGCAAATGAACTCCAGATGTGTGTGCCCCCTTGTGCATCTGGCTAACATGGGTCCTGGGGAATAGAACCTGGGTCCTTTGGCTTTGCAGGCAAATGCCTTAACTACTAATCCATCCCTCCAGCCTTTGTATTGGAATTATATTAACCTGCCAGTGTGAATAAGACATCAATAAAATTCTTCAACTTTTCCAAGTTTCAGATGCTAACAAACTTGGACTAATTTGAGCAATAAGAATAAAATGGCATGATTCATTCATTTTATTTTACTGAGCAATATGATTAATTGTAAGAAACATTATAGAGGTATGTATTTATTATACTTTTGGGAAAAGTTTGAAATTCTCAATGTGGTGGGCCTTGGATCAGAAGCCATTAAGTTGGAGAGTTTATATTTTGCTTATTGATTTATGGGAATACTGTTGTTCATGAATACTTTATTTGTTTTCATTCACTTATATAATAGTAACTGTTTTGCAGTGAGACTTTTTTTTCTTATTGATCTGTTCTCTTCAAACATAACTGTGCTGTATAGCCATTATCAGTATTCTTAAATGTTATTACCCTTGAATAGAAGATGTGAAAAATAACATGGGAAAAATGCTATCCTAGAAACCCACTTGGCCCTTTTTAAGTCCAAAAGATTAAACAATTTGAAATTTGAAAAAAAAAATCACTAAGGATAAAGGTATATAAACTCGTTTAATTATTAGTGATACAAATTAATCTGTAGAGAATTTAAAAAAAGCTTTGTTAATGGTAAAAGACACATGCAGTTAATAGGAACAATAGTTCTCATTTGAGGTTAGATTGGCCTCTCATTTATTAATATCTGTTTAAAGTACAAATAGAACTCCATTTTTACCAGACTTCTTGTCACAAGACCCAGTCTCTAAAGAGAAATATTGTTGATGGAAAGCCAGAAAGACTAAATAGATGTATTTGTTCTCATAGGCAGTCCATTAATTTGCTCAAATTAAATATTATCTTTAAATATTGAAAGGTTAAATGTACACTGATAATGGATTTAGACAGCTATTAAGCTGTAATTGCTTTCTAATGTAGTTACTAAATGACATTTGATATAACATACTGAGAAGGAAGGATTAGGGACTTTTCTCTACCTCAGTTTTCATGGAGAGTTTTAAAGCTTTAATTCTGGCACTTATAGGTTGACAAACAATTTTTATGAGAACATAAGCAAAATACATAAATATCCAGTCAGGTTGTTGATGAAATGCATTATAATGAATGGAATATTATATTCATAGTTTTTGCATGTCTCTAATACCAGTACTATCAAATCATTTCTCCACTTGACATATTTTTCTCCTAGGTAAAAGTCAAATTTCTGAAAATACTATCATCTGATGTGTACCCATTTATGCTGAGTCACTAAAAGTTTTTGGCACTGGCTATATGGGTATACTAGTGCCCTAATTATTTTATGAGTGACAACAGCAAAATCCTGTGCTTGCCATCAACCAGTGCATTTAGATAACTCTTTTTTTCTTAAAGTGGTGGCTTTCTTTTCTGTGTTCATAATGAGTGAATTTATAAATGAGATTTTCATGTCCGCAGGATGTGTTCCTTAGTCCATCACTTGCCTCTAAAGTTCAGTTATTAAAAAAGACACAACATTTGGAAAGGAGACATAAGGGAGAGCAAAGTTCTTGAGACTATCTTTTCCTCATGAAATATTTAAACATAATTAGAGCATGAGTACCCACCAGAAAAAAAAAAAAAAAACAAAAAAAACCCAAAAAAACCTGCAATTAAGACACCAAACCGAAGTATTTTTGAATTCAAGGTAGAATGGGAAGGAAACCCTGCTGTGGCTCCCTGTCACTCATCAGCTTTTTGCTTTAATAGGCCGCCTCAGCTATTTGTTGGCTAAATGGTTGGTATTAACCTTTTGGATGGTGTTTTCTTTCTTCTTTTTTTAAATAACTGAGAAATTACAGAAGTCACGTTCACAAATCTCTTTAGAGACATACATGTGTGTGCAGGTCTGATCCAGTGTGTGGGAAAGATTGAACCAATATGGGATTCCATAGCGAATGCATTGCACCCCCTGGAGTTGTGTACGTGTATTGCACATAGGTGTCTTGCTTTCTTCTCAGAAGAATATGGTCATTGCCATGTTTTTGTTGATATTTCAGGGTGCCTTAATAGGTATATTTTTAATACTTTAAACCCTTAAAAGTAGTTTATTTGAATTTTATACATGAGAAATCATACCCAAGGAGGTTCTGTAAATGACATGCCTAAGTAGAGGCAGAATATATACACATAAATATAAGGCAGAATTTAAAGATTATGTTAAGAATTTCAAATGCTTTAGGAGTACAGAGACACTACCACTTTCGTATATAAAGCCAGGGGAAAGTCTGTAAGAAAGCTAGGATTCCAGTTGTATCCTTTACTAATAAAACTGGTCTTATATATCCTTTAATAATTTTCCTGCTCCCCAAAATGATGCATACTTGCCTCAAACTTATTCTATATAAACTCAAGATAGGAAATACATTTATAAATATCATTTAGACAGATAAGTGCACAACGGACTACAGTTACTCTTTAGAATCTATTTTACAATATTGATAGCCTCATAAAGTGGCATTAGGGTTCTATGTCTCCCATGTATTCTGCTGATCTTGGATTTTCTTTTACTCCTAAAAGCTGTTGTATAAATCCTTTTTTAAAACTCAGTCACTTCTCACATTTGTTTTATTTAGATAATTTTATATTTCCCAGCTTATTTTATTTAAGTTTTCTTTAAGTTTTCAAAATCTTGTTTAATAGCACATATGATTTTTGTATTGGTGAGCTCAGAACATGTGCTTTTATCTTTTTCTCCATCCTGTCATCCCTGCCACCTTCTTTAAGGTTAATGGAAAATGGATCAATTCTACTGGTTTGAACCTACAGTTATCTGAAAATATACCACTAAGGTACTTAAAACTTATTTACAACTTAAATATTTAATAGCTTACTAATTTCTTGGTAGACCAAATATGCTCAGAGCAGCTATGAATGTCACATACCTTGAACATTATGCTGCATCATCTTACTTATCCCTAATGTTTATTCATCTGTTCTGTTCTCTGTAGACTGTGGAACTACATACACCTTTCCACCCAGATGACAGATAGAATGTAAATACATACACACAGTAGCTTGGGGACTTGGTTGAAAGTTGCCACTGAAATCTTAAAATGTATGTGCATGCTGGTATAGGAAATACCTTTGATGTTAAAGCTTGGGAAGATATGTTATTTGGTGTGAGTTACCAAGCATTCTAGGGCACTCCCTCTGTACACCTAGAGAAAAGGCAGTGTGTGAGCAATGCAGTTTGAAGGGCATTGCAGGGTCTCTCTGCAGAAGTCATAGTCATTATTCACTCCATATTGCCTTGTCTTCTCTCCTGTCAAATGCCTGGTGAGTCTTGATCTGAAGGGTTTATTGGAAGCAAATACTGTTACCTGAATGAAGTTAGCAAGCAAAGCTGGAGGGCATTAAGCAACAGCCATATGTGATGTTATTTTTAAAAAGTTATCTAAATACACTGGTTGATGGCAAGCATAGAATTTTGCTGTTGTCACTCATAAAAAAATAAACCATGCCTTTTTCTTTAAGAAGCTTCCTTTGAACTACTAAATAGTGAAAATATATACTGGACGCAGGATTTGACACATAATATATTTTGTGTTCGTATCATTTGTGTTTTTTTAAAGTATTTTTTGTTCATTTTTAATTATTTATTTGAGAGTGACAGAGAGAGAGAGAAAGAGAGAGAGAGAGAGAGAGAGAGAGAGAGAGAGAGAGAGAGAGAGAGAATGGGCGCACCAGGGCCTCCAGCCACTGCAAACAAACTCCAGATGCGTGCGCCCCCTTGTGCATCTGGCTAACATGGGTCCTGGGGAATAGAGCCTGATAAACAAAAGTACAAATATGAGTAGCAATGTGTCTAGACTATTTTGAACATTCTTTTGCTTATTTATTTGCAAGGAGAGAGACAGAGAGGGGAGGGAGGGAGGGAGGAAGAGTGAGAGAAAGAGAGAGAGAGAGTGAGAAAGAAAGAAAATGAGAATGGGTATAACGTGGCCTTCTGTAGATTTGTGCACCATTTTGTTCATCTGGCTTTACAAGGGTACTGGGGAATTGAACCTGAGCTGTCAGGCTTTGCAAGCAAGCACCTTCACCACTGAACCATCTCCCAAGCCCCTACCCCGGAGGTTCTGTGTTCTGCTTTAAGTGTACTATGATTGCTTCCCTTGGTATACCATTCATTTCTGGTTTCACTATGTAATGAATGACTCTCATCAAAGGACATTTCAACTTTCTGTGAGATCCTGTAAATGATCCCATAGATCACATTATAAGTAACAATGAATGAAATGAGCTTTAATGGAGAGGTTGAAGTTGAGCTGTCTGTGAGCATGGTAGAATGCTTCAGTTGAGCTGCTGCCATTAAATAAACATGTAAAAACCAATACAGCAATGGTATGCTTTATTTCAAATTCATGCTCAGTTTTAGCACCAGTGCATTTTGTGTTCTGATCTTTTTTCTTCTCTGTGCAATCAAGCAAACAAACAAAACACACCCCCTTCCCCCACTAGCCTCATTTTTTTTTTAAGGAAGAAATGCACAAATGATAACCTTCAGAAAACTTTCTGAGAGTTGGAATAATTGCTGGGATAGGTGTGGAGGTCAGTGGTGGAGCATATGCACAGAGTTGGAATAATCAGTCACAATCCAGTAATTAATTTATTTTAAAGTAAATTAATCTTGTGGGAGACATCTAAATGTAGTAGTCAATTTTCTGACATAGATGTAAAGTCTTTCCTGTCATTAAGTTTAGGATTAAAAATAAATTATATTGTATATCTGTGGTCTTAATTTTAGTCACGACTTACATGAAATATAATAGAAATTCAATTTACTTCCATTTTAACCATCATTTCTGAGAGTGGACTTCAGAGTAAAGCTCTCTGCTAGTTTATGAAAGGTGTGAAAAGATAGACAAAAAATAGTTCTGACCTCATGAAGCTTGTAGCATGGTTGGATACATAGGTCCAAGTAAAGATGCTAAGTAGGATGAGATGAGTATATCTAAAACTAAGATTGTTTTGCACTTGGAAAAGCTTTAGTGTATTATTGTCAAAGTAACATAATTATCTTTGTGTTTCAGTAACTTGGAGAGTACCTTTGATTTCCTAGAGTTGACAGAAATTGACATTTGCTATTTGATAACATTTGCAGTCTGTGACTAAGTTCAAGTCTGCCTCCCTCTTGTCTTCTTTTCCTGTTTTAATAGAAAAGGATGCTGAGGGTCTTTGGATTTCTTGTTTTTCATTGTGCTTTTTCTTTTACATCTGCTTTTTAGCATTTTTTGTTTCTTCAGACCTTTGAGAATGATTTCATAGTCAGAAGCATATGTTAAATAAATTGAGGGAAGTAGCCTGGCAAGTGTGAGGGTCAGTCCATATGCAGGATAGTGAGTGACAAAAAGCCGACAGGTAGAGAGCCATGAGGCGTCAGATGAAACATTGAAGGTTTCTTATACAGGTGGAAATATGAAAACTAACTTTGCCTAGGGTGGGTTGATGGGTTTGTCTAGAAGCTGAGGGGTTTTGTTGTATACTTAGGCTGTTGGTGGAAAAGTTATTCTACTTCTCTGGGTCCATTTGCTCATTGGTAAAATGGCATGAGTAAAGGTATTTACTTGTGGGATTATCAAGGAGTAAATAAACCAGCCCATATAGAATCCAGACTGAAATGATGTATATTGAAAGCTCTAAAAACACTAGCTACAGTTTGTGCCTGTGGAGATGCTTCAGTCAGTGCTTATCTTTCAAGCCTGACACCTGAGATTGATCCCCAGTACTCCAGGAAGATATGGTGTCTTGTTCCTGTAATCCCAGTATTTGGTAGGCCAACAGAGGATGATTCCTAGAACTTGCTGCCTAGCCACTTAGATGAATCTGTGAACTCCAGGCCCATAATGACCTCTTCTCAAAGGAGATGAATGATAAACCTGAAGTTGTCTTCTGGCCACAACATGCATGTGCACACACATGTGTGCTGCATACGTGACCATGCACACACAGAAAAATGGTAGATGTAATTGACTATTTAACTCCCACTATAGTGTAGGAGAATGATTTTCAAGGTATTTGAAGGTATGTACCACATAAGTAAGGTACTTTCTGGCAGTGGTGCTTTGGCCACATTGAAGAGAATGGACATTTCATTGAGAACTGTGTAGCAGTAAATATGAAAGAAGTTTTGGGGGATAAGCATAATGATTTCAATGCAGGTATTTTAGAAGGTTAAGCATGATAGGTACTTGACTCAATCTACTTTTATCTGGATTAATTGAATGGAATACATAAACATTTAAGAGGAGGGGGACATTCTTTTCTCCACAGCTGGTCATGCGCCCAGCATAGTTGGCAGTAAAATGGATTGTTTGGAATGTGTCCCTAAAATCCTGTAATTTAATTTTCATTATTTATGTAACACAGTCAGTATACGTGGTGCTTTACTGCACACACACAAGACCAAATTTCTGGCCTGTGTAATTTTACCGAAAAAGAGGCTGTAACTGAAACATTCACACCTACTGAATAAGCTTCAGCTTAATAGCACACTACCAGGGACCCCATAACCCTAACCAACAAAGTGAGAGTGGAGGATAGCATTGCTGGATGTGAAAAAGGGTCAGGAAAATAGTGCCTGGATAGCAAAGAGCTCCATGTAATGCCAAATACAAAGTTACTGTCTTTGAGGAGTCCCAGAGAACAAGCTTGTAAATATTTACTTTAGATAAAATAGCACCCAGTTTGGGTGCCATTATGCAAAAGAAAACTACTCAAATGGTTATTAAAGCAGTTTTCTCTTGGATTATTGAAATGCATTTCATTTTTCTTACTCTTAGGAACACAGATTAGAAAAGAATGAATCTTAAGCCAGGCATAGTGGTGTGTGTTTATAATCCTAGTGTGGGGAGGTGGAAACAGGAGGATCCCTGTAGCTCACTGGTGGGCCAGTTCAGCCCAGTTCGTGAACTCCAGGCCAGTGAGAGACTTTGTCTCAAAAAGAGGTGGATGAGTTCCTGAGGATAACACTCAAGTTTGTCCTGGCCTCCACATGCACACATCCATTTGCACCTGCACACACATGCAGATATACCACATTCATATGAAAAAAAAAGATTGATTCTTTCTATACGTGTCTAGGAGAAAGTAGAGTGAGAGATCTAGTGTAATTAGATACCAAACTTGAAGAATTTATAGATTCCTATAGTACTGAAAGTTAAAAGTTCCAACATTAGTGGCCCCTTGATAGTATTCATTTATGGAATGCAGGTTATGCATTATATAATTTTAGTTTTATATTGACATATTATAAAAGTTCTTTTTTTTTTTTTTGGTTTTTCTGAGGTAAGGTCTCACTCTATCCCAGGCTGACCTGGAATTCACTATGGAGTCTCAGGGTGGCCTCGAACTCACGGTGATCCTCCTACCTCTGCCTCCCGAGTGCTGGGATTAAAGGCGTGCGCCACCACCCCCAGCAAAAGTTCATGTTTTATTGAACTTGATTATTGTCTAATTATAGATCTTGATTTTCAAAAGCATCATCTGGACTGGGGCTGACTTAATCATTATTGGTAGCTGTAGAAGGTCAGTTCACAATTGGCTCCATAATTTTATATCAAGTATAAAAGATGTTCTTGAGATTAATGCACAAAGTCACAGTCAGAAGAAAGCAGAAGCACTTGGGGTCAAACTTTTTCTCGCATTTGGTAGCAAGCCACCAAAACCCAGAAAGGATAAATTATTCTGTCTCCATTCTTGGTAAGATCTATGTGGCCACAGAAAGTAATTACTTTGCAAATCGTTCCAGTAGCTGACCACAGCTTGGAGGTTACCCCTAGATGCAGATTGCTACCTAAGTGGAATGGGATTCCTCTATAGGATTACTTTGCAAACTTGTAAGGAAGCAAAGCCCTAAGCCCTCATGCTAACCATAAGAAACACCAAGTGTGATGTGCCCTGCCAATCATTTCACACATTATTCTATTTCAAGAAGTTGGGATTCAGATCTTAACCTAAATTTTACATGTCTGCATATTTAGACATCACACAGACTTGTTCTGACTACTGAACATACAGAGACTTGCTTTGCATCTTGAACTGAGGGGGCGATGAGGTCACAAAACTTCTTTCAGCTCCCTGGGAGCATGGCAAAGAATGAGTGCCATGGCTTTGGATGGGAATGTAAATTCTGGCCTAAACTGATAAAACAGGGTTGTTATTTTATGTCTTCACTATTGTTTTTATATACCATGGAGTCCCTGCACAAATGGTTGTTTGTTTTCTGAAGAGGTCTGGAAAGGAGAGTGGTAGGTCACAGAGCCCAGGATTTTATAGCACTGTTTGTCAGTCTCTTTGGGCTGAGCTGAATTCCCCTGGGCCAGAATTTTCTCACCACACCTTTAAAGACTGTATCCAAAAAATGCCCTAGGAAGTAAGTATGAATGCCTTAGGAAGTTCAAGTATAGACAAGATTCTGTTAGGAGCACTTATATCTGTCTGTATGTAAGGATCTTCCCAGTTCTTCACATCATGGATTCTAATAGGTTTCAGTGGACACTGTACATTGTTGGATCCAATTCCTAAAAATAGACAGGATGTCCATTTTAATAAATTTAGTTAGCAAGTGACCAATGGAGTTTTAACTGACTAGAATATTTTATTGGAAATATAATAATGGAAGTCTCTTGATAGATACTGTATCTAATTTATGCTAGGTTATAAAAATGCATACAGCCACAGTCTTAGAAATTGGTCATAGAATATTATTTGATGCCACCATATTTTAAAGAGACATTGAATAAGCACCATTCAACTACACTGAAGTGTGGTTTTAGAGGGGAGAAGACATCTGCTTTTTTTTTTTTTTTTTTTTTAGCAAATCAGGTGTCTGAAGTTCAAAAGCTGCAGAAGTGACTTAGAAGCAAAGCCCTGTCTATTTCAAACACTGGTGACTCAACAGCTGTTGGAATCTGTCAAAAAAAATGGCAGGGAACTTTGGAGAATGTTGCTCAGGAATTAGGCCGCGACCCTCCCTCAGCCCACACAGTGTGGGATCTGTGGTTTTCTTTCCTTGTTTCTTTACCCCAATTTTTCCTCCCTTTACTTTCTCTGATTGATGGAAACACGTGCTAGGAGCATTCCCTGACATTCTTCCCAAACACTGAAAGTATGAAATGTTATGGTAGTGCTGTGTCTATTTTTGAAAGTAAGGCTGTTAATGTAAAGCCTGTGTTGATGTATTCGGATGAATTATAATGGTGATATTATTATAGCCTTCAAAGCTGAAAATTTATTATTTTTCTCACCTACTTTTGGTTGCTGATACTCGATCATAGGAACATACTGTGCATCTGGTTAATTTTGGAGACTTATTTGTAGATTCTTAAAAGTTAAACTTTATCTATATTTCTGTCCTCCAGTTTACCTCCTATAATTGGAAAATAGAAATGTGGCCCACCCTACTCACCTGACTGCTGCTTGGTCTTGTACCATCACCACATTTCAGTGTTTATTGTTATCAGTGCTTGCAGTGAAGATACTTAGGAAAATACAGATTAAAAGCAGTTTTGCCAATAAAGGATACTTTGCTTATTGAAATGACTTATATAACATACAGCTTTTTTTTTTTTTTTTTTTTTTTTTTTGAAGTAAGGTCTTGCTCTAGTCCAGGCTGACCTGGAATTCACATTCATATGTAGTCTCAAGGTGGCCTCAAACTCACTGTGATCCTCCTACCTCTGTGCTGGGATTAAAGGCATGTGCCACTGCACCTAGCTACATATAACTTTTAAACATCTAATTTGTAGTGATTCTTGTTTCTGCACTTATATTTACAAAATTTCAGTGTCCTTTTGTATTTGAAGTTGGATTAAATGTAAGAGGCCAGTACAAATCTATAGTAAACAGTGGGCAGCCCTGACTAGAACTCATAAAGTTTGAGACAGAACAAAAAAAAAACAGTTAGTGAAATTATTTTAAAGGTAATTTTCATGTCATAGCATAGGTTTTGTAGAGATAGGAATGCTATGTCTTCATTAATTATTGCTGTATCCCTTTACCTGGTATTAAAAAATTTTTTTTTTGTTTACTTTTATTTACTTGAGAGCGACAAACAGAGAAAGTGGCAGAGATACAGACAGAATGGGCACACCAGGGCCTCCAGCTACTACAAATGAACTTCACATACGTGCACTGTCTTGTGCATTTGGCTTATGTGGGTACTGGGGAATTGAGCCTTGAACCAGGGTCCTTAGGCTTCACAAGCAAGTGCTTAATCGCTAAATCATCTCTCCAGCCCCCTTCTTTCCTGGTATTTTTATCCGACAGAGAGAGGTTATTGTGACTCAGTGTGCAGGTGAAGTGGTGCAACTCATCAGTATTGAGGAACAAAGATTCATTTCCTTGGTACATTTTGCTTGTTTTGTTATGAATGACTGAAAACTTCTGTGTGATTATGTGTGGAGAATACCTTGTACATGCACATTACTAGTATCAGTTCATACTAGGTGGCATTTATGTGCCAGGTTCAGTTCTAAGCACCTTCCATAGCAGGAGCCTTGATCTTTACAACTGTTTCACGAAGGACCCCATGTCTCGCTTGTAGATGAGGAAACTGTCATGTGTCATCAGAGTACTGGGTACTGGGTCTATTTTGTGGAGACTGGGTCTAAATATAAGTACATTTTACTGTCTCTAAGTACAGTCACATGCTTAATTCTGTATTATCCATAATGTGCCTTAGTTATACCTATAGGTAGGTATTGTTCTTGCTTGCTGGGAAATACTCTAGAGATACTTTTGAGTTCAAATCTTATCAGAAACCTTATAAGCCCTCTGAGAGCAGATCTGGATTATTTTTATGGTTAGCTTTTGCCAGTCTACCCAGTTGACTCAGCGGGTGTGTATACTTGTTTCTCTAGAGTGTTACATTTGAACCCTGGGGCAAAAAGTATTTATTTACCTTTGGTTTTCTAAGGACTCAGCTGTACCTTTAAGAATTGACTTGCATATTGAGTCTGCTTATTTTATTCTTATGGAGCTTCATCCTTGTATGGAAATAGGTATGCATAAGAAGGCATGCTAATTAATTTCTGACTAAAAATAATTTTTGGAAGAATGAAGACAGGTCCTCAAAAGGGAAAGTATGGAATTGTGGAAGTTTTCTTCATTGAGGAATGTTAGAAACAGTTTGATTTAAGTATTAGATAAGGAGGCCAAAAAAAAAAAAGAAAAAGAAAAAAAAAGTTGGTGCAATCCTTAGGATCAGGGAAGCATAGTTCCAGAGTG
Source organism: Jaculus jaculus (assembly GCF_020740685.1). Classification (NCBI taxonomy): domain Eukaryota; kingdom Metazoa; phylum Chordata; class Mammalia; order Rodentia; family Dipodidae; genus Jaculus; species Jaculus jaculus. The sequence continues at coordinate 1,385,853 of NC_059116.1, read as the reverse complement.
GCTTATCTCACTCTCTGTGACCTCTGTGGCTTTTCTCAGAAATGGAGTGATAATGAAACTCTGGTCCTCAGCATGCTCTAAGGATTCATGGAGGGAGGAAGCACATACGGAGCACTTTAAACAGTTCTTACACACAGGAAGTGCATAACAAATATTCCTTTTGAAGTGATCACTTCTCAATTGAGGAAATTGAATCTCAGAGAAATGACTTACTCAAAGTTAACCCAGCTAGCTAATGACACAGCCAGGCTTGGAGTCTTGACACATGTGCAGACAGCACTGTTAACATATTCAAAGGAATTGGTGTAATGCAAGCCTCCTCCGCTTGACAATGTGACATTAATACGTAGTCTCTGCTTTTACTTGGGATCCCAAATACATACTGAACTTTTTGCTTCCATCAGTTTTTTTAATTCTGAGGAATAGATATTAGGTGATTTTTAAGAAAATGGTTGTATGCCAGCATGATAGGAAGGAAAAACAACTTACCAGACATTTCTTCCATACATAATCCAAATTTCAAATGTATTAATTTTGCCGAATGCCATGGCAACATACGTATCTGCTTTTCAGTTCATAAAAGGTATTTTGGGAATTATTGGCTCCCGCTTGCTTGAGCGTTTTCCTCTTTCAGCTATAGAAATTCACCATGTATCCTCCATTCTGTGTTTGTGCTTCTATTCAAGATGAGAATAAAAGCAGTTAGTTTCTGGGTTGTAATATCTTCAGTGAACAGTGGCTTTCTAAAACAGTCACACCTTGACTGAAATGAAAACTCTGCTGTATCATAAAAGATATTCTAATTACTGCATCTAGTTAAAAGGAGAATAAATCACTGGGAGATTATTTTAAGTGCCTTAAATATAATAAAAAAGAATAATGGACGTGGAACAGCTTGACAAGTTTGATGCATGCAGCCTGTGGCTGATTTCTGCTGCTTTCTAATAGAAAAAGAGAGCTTTTTACTTTCATGCTATATTGTGAAAGGGAATTTTTGTTGGGCAAGATAAGGAGAAACTTTATCTTTGTTGAGCATTTGCCATGTCCTAGCATTAGCCAAAGCAGGTCCTTATCTCAGTCTCATTTAATCCTTCCCTGCCTTTTTGATAACATTATCCCCATTTTACATCTAAGACAAGTGAGGCACAGAGAATTTAAATCACTGGCTTCAGGGTATGTAGCAACTAAGTGAGAGTAAAGCTAAGAGGGCTGTGTCTTGGATCCCCTACCCTACTCCATTATTGTTACACATCTATTGTGGTCTCCATAGTCACAGAGATACCAGTTGCATCACCTCCAATTGAGAATGGGCGTGTCAAATAGGTTGAGCCTCTGTAAAATGGGAATAGTCAGCTGGCTGTTTAACAGAACACAAAAAGTCCTCCTTTTATGAAAGCATACAAGCAGGCAGTCTATGAACCTGTTTGTTCAGTGCTTGGCAAATAGCAGATGAGGTGTGGCTAGGAGATTTTGATATTTAAAGTATTAGGTAGTGTGTTTTTCACTGATAATAACTTTAATATTATATTTAATCAAGAAGTTTTGGGCGAGAGAGATGGCTTAGCGGTGAAGGTGTATGCCTGTGAAGCCTAAAGACCTAGGTTAGAATCTCCAGGTTCGATGTAAGCCAGATGCACATGGTGGCACATGCATCTGGAGTTTGTTTGCAGTGGCTGTAGTCCCTGATGTGCCTGCTTTCTCTCTCTCTGTCTCTAATAAATACATAAATGAAATAAAATAAAATCTTAACGAAAAAGAAGTTTTAAGTTATTCCTGTATATTCAAATTATGTCCATTGAGTGTCTTTAAACTACAAATTGAAATGCCAACAAGGTCCCTAAAAACTGTAGTGAGTTCTATTGGCATTGATGGGATTTCTACAAAGTTCTTTGACTTTTCCATTGATAAGCTTTCATGACTAGAAATTTTGTCATTACTGTGGATGTGGTAGCAGCATGTTGTGGGACATAGGTGTTCATAAAAGTGTGTGTTTATATCATTATTATATCTGAGGGATGGTAAAGTGAAAATAGTGAGAAGATTAAGTCAGAGGCAGGTCTTCTGTTTTTAGATTACATTGAGCCTCTTTAGGAATGTTACTACTGATTAATATATTGTAAATTTTTAACCCATGTAGCAAATATGAAGTAAGTTTTTTGGTCTTATCACTGTAATTTCTTACAACCCTTACGAGTATGCACAGTAGTTTGGTCACTAATTTGTAGATTCCTTTCCTTAAATCTGCAAATAAAATATAGAAAAGTTTATAGAAAAGAAGAAAAATACAGAGATTCTCTTGCTACACTCCTTTTCACTATGTAGAAGAAATGTTTTCATTAAGAATCAAATATGGGGCTGGAGAGATGGCTTGGCGGTTAAGCGCTTGCCTGTGAAGCCTAAGGACCCCTGTGCGAGGCTCGGTTCCCCAGGTCCCACGTTAGCCAGATGCACAAGGGGGTGCACGCGTCTGGAGTTCGTTTGCAGAGGCTGGAAGCCCTGGCGCGCCCATTCTCTCTCTCTCTCCCTCTATCTGTCTTTCTCTCTGTGTCTGTCACTCTCAAATAAATAAATAAATAAATTAAAAAAAAAAAGAATCAAATATGTTAGCTTTTTTTTCTTTGTTTTGGTTTTTTTGAGGAAGGGTCTCACTCCTGTCCAGGCTGACCCGGAATTCACTATGTAGTCTCGTCCTGCCTCTGCCTCCTGAGTGCTGAGATTAAAGGCATGTGCCACCATGCCCAGTTTATGTTAGCTTTTTTTTTTTTTTTTTTTGGTTTTTCGGGGTAGGGTCTCATTGTAGCCCAGGCTGACCTGGAATTCACTATGGAGTCTCAGGGTGGCCTCGAACTCACGGCAATCCTCCCACCTCTGCCTCCCAAGTGCTGGGATTAAAGGCATGAGCCACCACACCTGGCTATGTTAGCTTTTAAGACTCCATGTGGTTATGTGATTCTATTCATGTACAGATTTCAGTAGAGAATGAAAACCTTAAACATGAAGACTTCTGACACTAAGAAAGACTTCTTTGCTACCATATATTTTCCCCAACTATCTTTTGAAATAAGGAGTAAAGTAAAATCTGGTATTTTTATGTTCACCTTGTTAAACCAAAATTTCACACCTTCACATTTAAAGATACTCAACATTACTGGACTAATCGCTTGTTCCTTACATTTGAGCATAAAGCCTTACACAACCTCATGTTAATTATCAACACATTCATTCAGTTATATTCAGAGTTGTTTTTTTTTTTCCCTTCAAAATTACAGCTGCATAAGTAAATAAAGGTCTAGATTAATAGTGGTCTCAGTTTTTCTTGAGCCAATGTGGAAAAATATTTTTTTTTCTGTGTT